>NC_088855.1:11745000-11897500 GCF_963853765.1 Magallana gigas
GTTCGGCGCACAAATTCTTAATTGTTGAATAAGACTTTCTGGTTTAAAAAAAAAAATATTTAAGTAAGTTGTTTATACATTTTTTATTTCATTTTTTATACATTTTAAAGATTCTTTATCAGAAAATGAAAAAAAAATTATGCATACATTAACAGTGAATTGTAAACATTTACATCATTCTGTTCGGGGAGGTATATGTAACTCCTGTTTGTGTATGTAACAAGCTGACTGGTGTTTGACTGAAGAGTTTACCATGGGAAATAAGGGATTCGCTATGATCATTGATTCTATTACAGTAAAACAAATTACGGCTATTTGCTTACTAATTGTTAATCTGAAGTTCAGAGTTACAGCATATGGATAGATCACTTTCGTGTTGCTTGAATATTAAATATAGCTTGGAGTCTGATTCCATATTTGATATAGTTATATTTCATTATTTTCGTCATTTGCAATAAATAACATATTTAATCTGAACATGGGTGCTTCATTCAATGTTTCTTTACTTTTACCCAACTGCGATGAGTTTGTGCAGCATGCGAAAACATAAATATTTATTTGTATGTGTATTGATTACATTTCTTTGTATTTCTTCTAATCCGTTAATGGTTATTCAGCTGTTATTTATAAAGTCATTTACCTTGAGATGATGGTGTTGTGGTCTTTTGCTGAAAAGCAGTAGTTTTGATGTCCATTTTCTTAGATGTTCTAACCATGTATTTTTTTGTCGTAGGCAACATTTTCTGCGTCGGTAAGGCTTTTGTTGGTGGTAGAGTTACTTAAGCAAATATTTATAAACAAAAATACAATACACATATTTCTTTAAATAAAGAAAAAATGACTTCTGATAACAAGATTAAAGAAACCTACCTCTCCATGTGAGGTGGAATCCTTTTTCTTTCATAGTCTTGTCTGATATAAAAGATACTCTGATTTTCTTTCCGTGTACAATTCTATTTTCATTCTTCAAATGGCCACATTGTTTAAAAAGGCGAAAGCAACAAGGTTCAATTTTTACTATCTACAACAATCCATGACATTCTGTTAGACAAGAGGTCCTTAGGCATTACATTTTTGAACCAAAAAAGCCTTGTAGATTTTTCAAAATATTCTTAATATAATATTTTATCACATGTTTAGCTTATTATGCGTTGTATATCAATGCTCTAGGATAGAAAACACACAACTCAATGAATAAAACTCATATATCATCACAAATCATAAGATATCCTATATCAATCGATGTTCAATTTTTTATTTACTTACTTCTGATAATGTGTGATAATGTACGACCAACAAAAATGTCATGTCTACCACTTTTTAAAAAAAATGTTTTAAGTTTTCTATATACATAGTTTTCTATCATTTTTACGTTTACCTCCAAATAGTCATCACATGGAATCCATTGTTTGATATTTATTTCAATTATTCTGAAGGTCACGTTCGCTGACTGTCTCCCTGTCCTTATTATCCATGTATAATTGACATTGTGGGGATAGTTCCCAGGGTAGCCCGGTGATGTTATTTGACCACTGATGCTTTCATCGTTTTGCAAAATATTGACAGCGGCCAATTCTGCAAAATTCACGTAATATAATATAATTCATCATACATACGATATACAGTTAACAAGAAAATTTGTTACCTGAGCATATATTCCAAACAACGATAATTTTGAAAAGTTTGGCTGCGTTCATTTTCTAAACGTTGAAATGTATTAAAATTCGTTTGAGTCACCGTGCTTTGGTTTTTCTGATGCAGTTTGCTCAATGTTATATTCTCAATATTCTCAAAACATGTATTGCTTCCTGTAGCCAATAAGGAATACCAATTGAATGTCTGCAATTAATTCAAAAATAGTTAGATAACGGAAAGATACAACGTTTCACGAGTAAAATTTTATCAATCTAAAACGCCTAATTAAGCCGTAAAGCCCCTTTTACAATTGGCGCACGACCACTTTACATCACTTTGCGATAGAAATTTTTTCAAGACAATGATTAGATATCTCACACAAAATCCAAAGTATAAAGTTTTGACAGAAAAAGAATACCATGATTTAACACAGTCTAAAACAGACAAAGATACCAAAGGTATTCCACGCACCTTAACATCCACACCAAAGTCTCTTTTCCCTCTTTTGAATCGTTCTCTCATATTGCCTCCTTCAGTTACTTCTCCTAACCCAGTTACTTTATCCTCCCACAGAATCCAAATATTTTCAGGGGAAGAGAAAAATGATTCATCATTTGAGGTTTGGAAATTTGAAGTCAAGTGTATTCTAAGAGAGTAAAATTACTCCACTCCAATTTTGTTACAATCAATAAGGAATTCTCTCAAACGAAAAGCTAGATCCTTATTACTATCAATGTCTGATGAAGCAACTCCTGAAATGGTTATTGATAAACTGGAAGGTGTTTTTGGTAATGTTTATGACAGTGAAGCAGTCATTCAGAAATTCTATATGGAAAAACAAGAAGAAGGACAATCTGCAGCTGAATATGGAATAAAGTTAGAAACAATATTACAATCTGCTGTAGAAAAAGGTCACATCACACAGACGGCAAGAAATGACATGCTTCGAACCACATTTTGGTCAGGTCTCAGAGATTCGGAACTTAAAAATGACAGTAGGTATAAATATGAAACTACCAAGGACTTTGATTCTTTGAGAAAAGAAATCAGAGCTATTGAATTAGAGATTTCAAATTCCAAAGCAAGTTCTTGAACCTCTGTTCCTCATAATCCAATTACAAGTTCCACTGATACCATCTTAAAGAATATCTAAAAGAAAATTGAAAAAATGGATGCAAAGATGACTACTTTTGAGAACACCCTATCAGAAATCAAACAAGAGAGAGGAGAGCAACCCAACAGAGGAGGAAGAGGTCAACGTCCAATTTGGCGAGGAAGAGGTAATCAAGGTAGGTACAACAGCTAGGAGCAACGATTAAACTTCCTATCAACCACAACAATATGGTAGACAGTCAACTCCCCAAGGATATCTACAATGGTCAAGTTGTACAGATACCATGAACAGTAACAGATCTTAAGCAGAACATCTTTATAATATACCACTGCAATCTTTGTCAAATATTTTACATTTAGAGTGTGCAGATGGTCAATCATTGCCCTACTTGGGTTATATTCAGTGTTCTCTGAAAGCTAAAGGTATCGACAACAATCAAGTTTGTGTAGATGGTTTATTCTTAATTGTACCAAACACATCATATAACAAAAGTGTTCCCGTTTTAATCAGTACCAACATTATCTCTGTTCTAATGAATCTAGGTACTTACAAGAAGCAAATTTATTTGCTCCATGGCACCTTGCATTTAGATGTGTTTCTTTTAGAGACAAAGAGTTACAAAGACACAAGAATGTTCTAGCTTTAGTTAGACTAGCTGAGTCATCTAGAGCTACTATTCCCCCAAATACAGATATTGTAGTCAAAGGGTATCTACATAAATAACTTCCATATCAACCAGTTTGTGCATTGTTACAGACAGCATCTAAATCAAAGATACCTAAAGACTTAGATGTGTCTCCTGTACTTATATCATATCAGCATAGACAGAGTGGAGAAGTACCTGTACATATTAGTAATATTACTACAAGAACTGTTACTTTGACTCCGCATGCTTTACTCTGTGAAGTTCAACCAGTCAGTGTTGAAAATTTTACATCTCTTAGAGATGATAGTGTGTCCAAAGAGGTTGATATCATGGAATTTATTAACATTCCAAAAGATGAACTTTCAAGAGACAATTTACAAAAACTGACTGAGTTGATATATAACTTCAATGACATCTTTTCAAAAGGTGACACAGATATTGGCTATATCAAGTCAGTAAAGCATAATATAGAATTGTCCAATGAAATTCCATTTCAGCAAAGGCATCGTCGAATTCCCCCATCAATGTTGTGATGAGGTGAGAAATCACTTGCAACAGTTATTAAGTGCAGGTATTATTCGACGTTCACATTCTCCTTATGCTTCAAATGTTGTACTTGTCAAAAAGAAAACAGGAGAATTACGCCTATGCATAGATTTTAGAGAATTAAATCAAAGAACTATCAAAGATAATTATTCTTTACCAAGAATTGATGAGATGTTAGATTCTCTGTCTGGCAATAAGTATTTTTCAATTTTAGACATGAAATCAGAAACTCATCAAATTGCAATTGAAGAGAAACATAAAGAAAGTACTGCTTTTACTGTTGCTTTTACTGTTGGTCCACTAGGATTCTATGAATACAACAGAATGGCTTTTGGGTTAGCAAATGCACCTGCTACTTATCAGAGGCTCATGGAACAATGTCTTGGAGAATAACACCTAACAGTTTGTTTTATATACTTGGATGACATTATTATATTTTCCAAGACTTATGAAGAACATTTAGACCAATTACACTTAGTCTTTCAAAAGTTACGGGAAGCAGGAGTTAAACTTTCTTCAAAGAAATTTTCTTTATTAAAAACCCCTGTGAAATATGTAGGTCATATTGTTTCAGAAAAAGGCATTGAGCCTGATGAAGAAAAGGTATCAAAGGTACTGGAATGGCCTCAATCTAAATCACGTGAAGAAATCCGTCAATTTTTAGGTTTTGTAGGCTATTATAGGAAATTTATAGGGAATTTTTCAATAATAGCCAGACCTTTAATAGATCTTATGCCTACAACTCAAAAGAAAATCCGAGGTAGAACATTCAATATTAGCCTATCCTGATTATTCAAAATCATTTGAATTACACACTGATGCCTCGTTACATGGCTTAGGTGCTGTTTTATATGAGGAAAATGAGGATGGACTGAAACATGTCATAGCATATGCCAGTAGAAGTCTAAGCAAGGCTGAGAGAAATTATCCTGCTCATCAATTAGAGTTTCTTGCACTGAAGTGGTCTGTTACAGAGAAATTCAAAGAATATTTATATGGCCACAATTTTACAGTATATACGGATAATTATCCACTTACCTATGTACTTACAACTGCACAATTAGATGCAACTGGCCATAGATGGCTTGCAGCTTTGTGCTTACAAATTTTGATCTTAAGTATAGACCAGGTAAAACAAATGCAGATGCAGATGCACTGTCTCGTTTACCAGGTATATCTATACTACAGAAACAAGATGTGACTACTGTATCATCAGATTCTGTCACTGCTATATGTAATGCATCAAACATATGTCCATTTATTGAAACTTTACCTGTCACTGAAGATGCTATCAATATGAACATCAGTGCATTACATAATGAAAGCTTTCAAAGTATTGATGTTTTTCAAGATCAAATTAAAGATCCAGACATATCATATTGGTTTGATCAAGTTTATAACAATTACAAACCACATAAGGATGATATACCACCAACTCCTTACAGTAGAGTTTTGTTTCAGTGTTTTGACAAATTCAGAATTATTTATTACAAATTATACAGAGACATAAAAACAGAAACAGGTATTGTACATCAACTTGTTTTACCATCATATCTTATAGGTCTAGTCTTACATTTTATTCATGATAAAATGGATCATCAAGGTAGAGTGGATTTTCTTCACTTGCCAAAGATAGATTTTATTGGTATGGAATGAAGCGTGACATTGAAAACCATATTTGTCAATGTGGTAGATGTATCAGGAGGAAAACTCCAACCAATATAACTGCTCCTCTTGTTAATATTAATACGTCGCAACCATTAGAACTTGTATGTCTTGATTGTTTAACTCTTGAACGCTCAAAAGGTGGTTACGAATATGTATTGGTCATAACTGATCATTTTTCTAGGTTTGCGATGGCAATACCTACAAAGAATATGACAGCTAAAACTACAGCTGAAGTATTTTATCAGAATTTTATTGTATATCATGGTATACCACAAAAGATCCTTTCTGATCAAGGAGCTAACTTTGAAAGTAAAATCATCAAAGAGTTGTGTTCTTTTTTTGGCATACAAAAATCTAAAACCACACCATATCACCCAATGGGTAAGGGTAAATGTGAAAGGTTTAATCGTACCTTAATATCAATGTTGGGATCACTGAATCCAGATGCGAAACAGGATATTGAAGTCTTTCATTAAGCCAATTGTACAGGCAAATAATTGTACAAAACAAGACAGCACATCATTTTCTCCATATTATTTGATGTTTGGAAGAGAACCTAATCTACCTATAGATATCATACTCGACAATAATACACAAGTCGATACTACTTCCAAATCTAAGTACATTGAATCTTTGAAAGATAAGAGTTCAGTTTTCTTACAATCTTGCTTTGAAAAACATACAGGATGCACAAGCAAGGCAGAAAAGAAATAATTTTGATGTGAAAATAAAGAGCAGTGTTCTAGAACCTGATGATCTTGTTTTAGTAAAAATTGTAGCCTTTGATGGCAGACATAAATTGGCAGACAAATAGGAAAATGATCCCTACGTTGTTATTATTCAACCAAATGATGACATTCCTGTATACAGAGTTAAAAAACAGAATGGCGAAGGAAAAATCAGAGTTTTACATAGAAATGTATTACTTCCCATCTGTTTATCTTCAACTATTGATGATAAACCAAAACCAGTTCCAAGAAAAAGGAAACCAGTCCCAAAAGCTAGAAAAATTTCCAATCATAGATCAGCTAATAACAGCAGACCTTGTGTAGAAAATGTTGATGAATCAATCAGCGATTCTGATAATGATTCTATAGTGTAATACACACTTGAACAAAAACCAGTAGAAGTTGATAAAGTATTCAACGATTCTGCAGCTACTGAGTTAGATAATACCCCATGTTGAAGAATCTATAGATTCGAATAATGTTCCGCATACTGATTCAAATGTGCAATAAGATGCAGATACATACTCTGAACATAAATCAGATCAAAGTATTAATACAGGATATGTTTGATGACACAGTTCCTGAAAATTCATTTCACAGAAGTTCTGTATATGAATCAAACAATGATGAAATTGAAAGGGAGATAGCTATCCAATCTCATAATCAGAATACACAAGGATCAGATAGCTCTTTCATTCCAAGAAGATCTGTAAGGGTTAAGTCAACACCTAAATGGATGAAAAATGATCAATATGTATTTTCTCAAATCCATCAGCCTGATTGGAAATCAAGAGCAGAATATTTACAGTCTTTAATGTCAACAGCCGCATTTAAAGATGTAGAGAGTCGAGTCCTTTCAGATGCTTTGATAAACATAATTACAAAGTCTTCTGATTCATTTTAGAAATGTAATATCCATGTTTTTAATGTTTTATGCTGTTAATCATTTTCAGCATGAATATTGCCATGAATGTATGAGCAATTTCATAATATGCTGAAACATAATTGTTTATAATCTACTTAGTTAATTCAGTGAGTAAGTTTTACTTATTCAACTTACTCAGTGGATACATATTTGAAATAAATAATTTTCTCTCCATATATAGATGTAATTAGTAAATGACGTGAAAGTCATTTGCCAACAGGGGGAAATGTGTAATAGTTGGTATATTTTAAATAATTCAAATGTACAAATACATGTAAGTACATTTATGAATATGTAACTGTATTTTAATTAATTAATAATATACAAAGCTATGTGTCAATTAATATTGACCAGCAATAATGTATGTATAATTTTATCAACATTGTGTATACATTGAATAAAGATAATGCTTAATCAAATGATAAAATAAAATATTTCAATAAATAATTCATTAATGACTAAATCTTTTGATCCACCACTGATACTCTCAGTACACCTGTAAGAGGGTACCTGAGTACTATTTAAGCTTTATTTATTCCTTAAATTTCATTGGTTAAAACTTTTACCTCCAAAACTTTGACCTAAGACATAGACATTTAGTCAGCTACTGCCAATCTAGACTGACTTGAAGTTTGGGCATGATCTTGCTTTAGTTATATTATAAGAGACTGAGCAGAACACATAATTATGTAAGTACTAACTTTTCTCTTCTAATTATTAAGTTGTAGCTAAATCATCTCATAATTTATTCTGAGTTATCAAACTCAATTTAATGTATAAAGTGTGAAAGATATTAGAGTGAATGTGTTTTTTAATTACAGTCATAGTACTTCATACTCATACAGTAGATTCTGTAATTGAGACTGAAAGCTCCATTTACATAAACAGGTACTTATTCTTTGTCATAAATATATGCTTAATCAATTTTATACTTTTTACAAGAATATATAATTGAAATATGAATGTTCAATACTGATCATGATGATAGATCTGAATTAAGTGTTTTATAAAATGCTGTGACAAGGGGAATAACTCTGTCTTATTCATAGCATTTATAAATCATGTATTTTATGACTTGTGAAATCAATTATAAATATTATGTGCATTGAACATATGAAATTGAATTATATTTATGTTATTTACAGGGTGATTTATTGTGATAATATAATAAATCATATATCAACGAACCCGCAGGTGTCTGTTTATACTCATTACATAGGACCCCTGTTACATATATATATATCCAAATCACAAAAGTATTTTCTCAGTGTCCGGTAAAAATATTATAAAAGAAAAAAAGCAACACTAATTGCAAAACATAAGCGCTTTCATTGTTAAAAATCTTCAGAGGTTTTACAGTCGTTAAAATTATGACGTAATTACGTTACCTAGTGATAACGTCAACAATAATACTATGACGTCATAATGCTTTTTGAAGGAAACAATCAGAATAAAGTTATATAGCTTAATATACAGTCAGTTTGAAAGTTTGAATGACTTTATAAAATGTTTTTCTTTTGCCCTTCGTTCAATTGTATTGTCCGTATCAAGTTTATAAAACGGGAAAACTGAAAATTGTCCGTGGCCACAAATATCAAGATGTTCACTAAGTTTAATTTTTTTGTACTCGGGTTGATTGACGTGTTGTTTGTGTATATGAATAAGGGTGCGTAGAGTTGTTCCAGTTTCTCCTATATAAAATTCGTTGCACATATATATATATATATATATATATATATATATATATATATATATATATATATATATATATATATAATGCTACGTTTATCGATTTAAACAAGTGTGTTTCGGTTTTTATGGTAAACTTCAGTTGGATTACATTTCATGATTTTTATAGACAGAAACATTATAGTTAAATTGTAGTTAAATGGTGTGATTTTTAAAAATTATTTTCAACCATTTAATATGATTTGCATAATCGTGTAAACAAATTAGAATATCCAAATGATCACATTTGTAGTCGGTTTATTTTTTAATTTTTGTTTTTTATTTTAAGATAAGAAATTTGTTAGTGCATATCTTTATTAAGATCAATATAACTAAAGGTTAATAACTTCTTAGTGTCTTTTTGGTGCTAAAACCAAAATGTCGTTATTAATGATTTGTTTATGTTGAAAATGAAACAGTTTATAACATTCTATACCGAATTATGGGAAAAGTAATCCCGATACCTCTATTTAATTTCACAATTTTTAAAGGGAAGGTCGAGAGATTTGTTTAATTCGGTTTTTAAAGCGACTGTAGTCATTCTACATATATTTCATTTCAGTTAAAAAATGGAAAAAATTCCGAGATTAGTTGCTTATCTTTTTGATATAACATAGAACCTGACAGTTAAAATGAATAAATCCAATAACAACTTAGCCAACACCCTATCTCAGGGTATTAAGGCATATTCTTATATCCAGAAAGCAGTAAAAAAAGGTCCAGTTTGATATCAAGGTTCATCAAAAACAAAACCGCCTTAAGCAAGTTAAAATATAGAAAGAGAACTTCTTGAAGTTTCAAAGGTTAACATATCCTTCACAAGAAAAGATGTTTCCCTGACATTTCAGGAGTGAAACAAATGTACTCAGACATACATTTTGCCTATTATCATTACTAGTAGATGTTATGTGAAAATGTAAAACTATTTAACATATTACTTTGGTTAACAGTTGCTTATATTGGTATAAGCAGAGTTAAAATATAAGTAGCACATGTCACCTATTGGATCTAATTCAAAAAATCATTTAAAATAGAGACATATATTGGTATAAGCAGAGTTAAAATATAAGTAGCACATGTCACCTATTGGATCTAATTCAAAAAATCATTTAAAATAGAGACAATCCAACGAGCCGTGTTAAAATAAATGTTTAAATCTTAAAGTTAGATCAATATTTTACTTTGATAGATTTCAAGTTTTGACATGAGGTTCCAAGGTGTGGTAAAAGTTAATGGAATCCCGTTGAGAAGACGGGATTGTGCCCGGCTGAGTAAACTGACGTGACATACAGTGTGATAGAACTGTATAATAGTCTTATATGTATGCATATCTTCATGGTAGTCTTCAATCAATGCTCGATTAGCTCTATTATGCAAGTCTCGTATACGTCAATTGTAGATTTCCAGTATATAATCTCAGTGCATTGGCGTGCTTCCCAATTTCCTTTCTGCTTTTGGTGATTTTTTCGACAAGGATCTATCAAAAGAATATTTTGAACAAGATGTCAATATCTAATATCCCTTGACAATCAAAACATGTAAATAAGATCTGATTTTGCGTTTAGTAAAGGTCTATCTTACGTTTTGGCGTAGACGTAGGAATGTACTTAGCGTAATAAAAATGGCGACGTACCTACTGATGCAACGCACACTTAGAAGAGAACGAGTCTCACGGATTAGGAATCAGCCGCTAGACTACGTGGATGACGTGGGTTTGATCTCGCGTTCAAGATTTCCGAGCAGAGTTCTCGTAGAACTTATTGATGCCGTTTATGCCACTTGTACACCGACAACGAATAGATTCCACTCTATTCCCACACAACTGCAAGGATAATATATATTAAACAAAAAGAAAGTTGATTAAATTGTTGTCTTCCTTTGGAGAGCATCCTAACAAAGTTGTGCTTCCGTTCATAAAATTATTCGTTCCTTAAAACTTATAAGTTGAGAGGTTGTTTAAGCATATACTTTTTATAAAGCTGGTAATAGTAACAATATTGAGTGACCAAACATGAACTGTACTCAGTATGGTGTATGAAAGAGTAGTACATGTACATATAGCAGGGAGAGATTAAGAGAGAGAGATACTTTTTGTTTCTCTTCGTATCAATGTATCCTTTTGTATTGGATTGAAATATATGGAGAAAAATAAACCATAAAAACAAAACACGAATAGTCTGAAATACAAATCCTATCATAAACGTAATAAAACGTTTATGCCAAAACTGCTTACGCATAGAGGCGATCGAGGATCCAAATTTTCTACCAAAAGTTGGGGAAATTGTTATACATCATGCATTACATGTGCGTATATGATGTTTTCTATAGAATTGTGGGGGGTTTTTTTTACAAGAAAACACGGTAATATATGCTAAGGTCTCGCTTTTTCTAGGGTATGGATCCGAGAGATATTTTGTAAAGTTAGGGTAAAAACATGAAAATGCGAATATTTTGAACAGGGGAAGTCCGGACAATTTTTATCTAGATCTAAATCTACACATATCTTTCTTCACAGTATATTTAAATTGGTTCTGTGTAAGATTTGTTTATTAAAACAGGTTCCTCAAAATGATAAGCTCCAGAGAAACATCATTTATGCTATTAATAAATGACGCACTTGCTACTTCTGTCGTAGCTATAGAAATACATATATTATAAACGAGCGATCGTTATTAAAGTTTGCGAGAACTAGTACATGACAGAACTTGAAATCAACATGATTCAGTTCTGACCAGTTTATCGATCGGTCGAAATTCTCAGTAACCTAAGAATAACTACGGAATGCACGGACTTTAAGTCCTTAAATATCCTGGCCACTGTATTTCTTTTATCTAACGGTAGAGGGACGGCGTTAAACGTTTACACAAAACCTAAATTTACCTATTTGGGTACTTTTTTTCACTTCGAATCCCCTAACAACCATCCTTCACCATTTTGTTTTATTAGCAAGAGGGGGTCTAGGCATTTTTCCATTATGAATGCAGTGTGTAAATTCTTTATCTAATTTTACTATGTGAAATAAAGTTAAATGATTTTTTTTACATACAGAGTATTGAATTTTTATAGAGTCCCCCTACCACTTGTATCCCATTAATTAAAGTCTAAAGACAATAATTACGTTATTTAAAAACCTATTACAATTAACACATTAATTCCTCTACAAAACACTAAACACTATACATACATGTATATGCAATTTGTTCAAATTATTTTCTCTTTAAAAATACAATATGATTGACACATGCTTTGAATTGATAAACTTGTAGATTATTGTGATGTCACAATTTTATTACATGTAAAATAATAAAGTTGCATTGCTTTTGAATGTAATCCTGGTATACATCTATAACATATGACGTATTGCATATACTAAGTGATAGTCATATATTACAAAACGCGCGACTGAATTTTATTATTTTCAAACATTTATATAGTACGATGTAGCTAAACAGTCATTATGTTATGAACAAATACATATATGAAATAGACATATTCACTGGTAAATTAAATATCCTAAATTTTCTTGTAACACTATACAAGTTTTTTCGAGCCTGTTCAGACAAATGCTTTTTTGCTTCAGTAAATGAGCCAGTTCTGGACAGCACGGTACCCAGGTATTTGATTTTTTTCACATTTTTTATAACTTCTCCTTTTTGATAAAAAAAAAAAAAAAAAAAAAAAGAAGCTTTTTTATGTTGCACGTTTGGAGGAAACCATTATTTCTGTTTTATCAACATTAAAATTGTGTTTTCACCGAGTACAATATGTATAAAATTCGCTGAGGGCATTTTGTAGGTCTTCCGTAGATTAAAATGTGCGCCTGTTAAGTCCAATCCCCTTTTAAAATACCCCTCTATTTCAAAGAAAGAATATACTTAATAAATCAAGGAAGTTTTACATAGTAGATTTGTGTTATTTATATTCAAAAAAGTTATTTCAAATGAAGTGTCTATGGATTTTCTTGTTCGATTAAGACAAAACCGGAAGTTTAGGAAGAAAACGAAAGGAAAAGAATGTCAACTGATCGGAAGTACATTTGTGGAAATTAGACTATAAATAGAGTGTTGAAAACATAACGTAAATGGCACATTTCATACTTGGACAAGATATATTTAGCTAGATATGGCTAATATTATAGTGTGGTTAATATACCCTGGCTAGATAGTAGTTTCTTGTATAAAAAGTAGATGAATTTCAAAGGACAAATCTAATTTGTTGCTGTTTAGTATGAAAGGAAAATAAAATAGCGCAAACGTTCGGATAACTGAGGCTCCATTGCATATTGCATCTTACAAATAATGGAACGCGAAATATGAATTATATCTTAACTCTGTCAGATAATTACTAGCTTTAGCATTCAAGTTAAATATTTCTATAAGTGTCAATAATAGGAATGCAAAAACATGTATACTCTTATAGATGTTACTAGTAATTTATAAAACAGTACAGTTTTATACTATTTTAAGGGGGTGAGAGATTTTCCCGAAATATACAAACGAAAAAATCCGGAAGAGGGGAAAGGGGGACAAAAATATAATAAAGCAAACAAGTACTTCCAAAATCGAAATTAATAAGTAAGGTGGGTGTGTTAAAGGTTAACATTGATGCTAACGGAGAATAGCTCAGCGACAGCAATAGGGGTGTAGAAAATTATTGTAATTCCTTTTTAGTTATCCTATTAGTCTGTTTTGACTGAATTATACTAAACAATAACTCGTGCTTGCGCAGGTTGAGTAAAATGGACATACTTTGAGAAAATGAATTAGGAAATAAGGACCAAAACCATACGGACTTGATACAGAAGTATATTTATGATATGCATAGTTAATTGGAAATATATACAAATGAAAAGTGTTAAACATGTGTAATATTTATTATTTTGCATATAATACAAATTTATGTTTACCATTTGTACATTTTTCCTTCAGTATGAGAAGCTGGTTTCAAAATAACCGCTGGCCTGGTGATCTAATACATTTTAAACTTGTTAAAGAGAACACTTGCACTTTGGGCTTTGCAGCTTATAAAAGTTTACTACTTATAATTATAATTATATATTAGGGTGATAAAACTGTAATCAGTTGTTTCCCTCCTGTTTTGACATATTTTTGTTAAATCTGATATATATAATAAATTTTTATTCATAATTATTTTTCAATATTATTTCCTTTTCTATTGCTTTTAATCACAATCAAATAATCTATCCACACACACACACACATACATGTCTTTACTGTTTGGTATATTGATATTTATTGAACCAAAACTTTTTCAATGAAAAATATTTATACACCTCTATACACAATAGAAAACTGGTGCGTAAAACGGGTACAGACTGTATATTTTAAGTATACATATAAGTACAAATAGAGATAAAAGTACTTGTACATGTAATATCCTGAATATCCCGAAGGACAAACACATCTACATACAGTCCACAACATGGTCCCCGATGTAGCACATAACACATAGACAGAACCTCAGTGCATAGGGTATACTAGTACATGGATGACAGTTGAAACACTACATTTAGTAAACTTTTGAGTGTTATTATATATTATAAATTCACATAATCTAAATTTGAATATAAGAATATTTTTTAATTGTTCTTTGATAAAATTTATAAAATCAAAATGATTGAAAAAGCAAAGCAGAAGGTAAATTAATTATTTGATACTACTTTCAGCAAACTGAGAAAGAGACAGATGTACATGCAAAAAAAAGCAGTAAAAGGGTGTCTACCAAACATCAATAAGAAAGGAGTATAGCCGCTGCTATCATGTTTGGTCGCATTGTCCGCATGAACGATGCTACTTACGAGGGATTTCCAACTCTCTTTCTGTTTATCGTCTAAAAAACCGATCATACAGACAAGTGTCTGATTATATCGCTCGACCATACCATTTCCCATTTGATTATAGGGAGTAGTGCGGGACTGCTGCACCCAGCGAACTTGCAGAGCTCTCTGATGACATGATTGGTAATATTCCTGCCCTTGTCACTGCGAAGTCTAAAAGGAAAGCCCTAAAGAAGTATAAAATCTTAAGAAAGTATTTTAGCAGTGGTTTTAGCAGTTTGGTATCTTGTAGGAAACGCTTGAGTATACCTAGTGAAGTGATCTGTTATTACCAAAATATATTTATTACCACCTTTGCTCTGTGACAAATAATGAATGCATACTTAATCTAAAGCTTGATAAGATTTGATGTTAACCAGTTATGATGAAAGTTTTTCAGGAGTTTTAAACTTCACACATCTATCACAGTTCCTACTTTTTTCACATATCGCTTGTTCTATACGAGGTCAATAGAACCCCTCTCTGAAAAGAGGTTCTCTCTTTGCCAAAATGTCCCAAGTTGGTGTCGATGAGCTTGAAAAAGATATCTCTGTAATTGACTGGTAAAACAAGTTGTTTGACATTCTGATTATTCAAAACAGTTTCTAATCAATACACTTTTCTGTAAATACAAATACAGATTCTCTAAAACATTTACAAACATCTGCAGGTTCCGAATTCAATCCTGTCTTTCAGAGTAGATAATCTTTCTTTAATAGTTCAACTCTTCTAATTCATCTAATTGTTTTTTCTTTCTGCTGTGATTAAACCCAATTAACATTAGATAGTAAGCATGAATATTCTATTTGAACAGTTTTATCATTTTGGACAAAACTTTCTAAATTTCTGCATTTCTTACAACCACAATGATTCAAAAAGTGAAAAACAAATTGCATAGTGTACACATGAATAGTATAAATAGTCCTAATTTCTTATGACAACAGAACATTAATCACACTTTTCTTTATCACAAACATAACAATGTACTTATTTTGCGGTGTGTTTTCGTATATCATTAGTGGATGTGAATTTTGACTTTTTATGATTTAATTTTGAAAGATTTGTCATTAGATGTTGCTACAGAGCCTTCTAATGGCGTATTTTAGAAATCAAGAACTCGACTTATCAAAATAGTTAGAAGTTATGTTTGATATATTGAAAACCAGTTTTCAAACTATAAATCATGAAATACCTACTTTAAAATTTGTGTGTCTCTCAATGCAAACTTTTCTTCTTCTTAAGGTTTCGTATCTTCACAAAAAGATGAACGCTAGTTTACTAGTTTATCGTCGTTGCTGCCAGTGTCAATGGTCGCGAATATTTTTAAATACTCTTGCCGTTGTAATATTGTTTACAGAAATATGATTATAACTCAAATGATATGTGCATTCTGTATATTCATCTTCAATTTTCCTCCATTGATGAAAGCTCCAATATCAACAGTAGAGACGTGGTTAAAGAGTAATATCTGTACGATACTGCACTAGGCGTTAAAAAAAGCATAGATCTGTACCATTGAGTCATTTTCAAACAGCAGAAATCATAAGATGAATGTTGATTTTCATATTATGTCTACAGGTATATCACATTAAAAGTTTCCTTTTAATTCTTAAAACCCTACATGACATAGAATATACTTGCTTTCTTTTGTGAAACCTTTAACCTTTTCATAATGAAAGAGTTGTGATATTTTCTTTCTATGCAGTAATTTTGACGTCCGTTTTCTTAAATTTTTTCAAAATGGTCTGCGTTTTCAGTTTTGTTTTGAGCAAAACTTTTGATGATGGTAGAAATACTTAAATGGTTTGGTGTATGGATGGTTTGGTTTTTTTTTCCTAAATAAAAAATCATAACTTTATGATTTTAGGATTCCAAAATCAAAGAAAGCTACCTCTCCAGATAAGGTTGAATCCTCTTTCTGTCAATCTTTGGTCTGAAATGAACGATACTCTGAATTCCTTTCCTCGTCCAAATAAATTTTTATTTTCCAAACGACCACATCGTTTAAAAAGGCGGACGCAACAAGGTTCAATTTCTTCTATCTATAAACAATTTTTGATATTTCTTTAGAAAGAGAGACAGAGAGTGCATATTATTTGATATAATATAATCCTGTGGTATATTTATAGATATCCATATATGCACATTTAATTACATTATCATATCATTTTTTTTAAGTGCAAAGCTGCAAATGTTCAATTGTTAACTGAAAACCACGAACGGAAACGTCTAGCAATAGGCTCTGCATATTTTTTGTTTATGTTTTAGTGTAAAGCTGCAAACCTTCTCGGTTCTAGGTTTACTGCACTTTTAACCTTACCTCTAAATAATCATCACATGAATTTCCTGTGCTTTCTTTGATATCCATTTCAAATATTCTGAACATTATGTTTGCTGACGTGTTTCCGGTCCTTATGACCCATGTATAGTTGGAATTGTTGGGATACTCCAAAGGATATCCTGGTGATACTATGTGACCATCGATGTTGTCTTCGTATTTCAAAGTATTGGTAGCAATAAATTCTGAAAAATACATTTCTAGTTAATTTTTTGACAATACAAATGTTTCAAGAAAACTTGTTTCCGATCAATGGTAAATATGAACAGAATGTATTTGTTGATTTTATGTACACATGTGAGGTACAATCATCTTTTAATTCGTCATGTTTTATTTTTCTAATGCAGTTTGCTCTATGTTGTGCATCTTTAACAACGAGGTTTTCAGCAGCAAAAATATTTGTTCATTATGATTTGGCAAGGAATTAGAACAAACGTAGAAACAAAACAAGTGGTGATTTATGAGCATATAGTATTCCTGGTGAAATACAATATTCTTTAGAGTTTCAGCTTTCTTATCGATGAACAAGGAAAATTTGATATCCAAATGAATTTCATGAAATTCTATAAACATTGCAAACATGTATAACACTGCTGATAAAGATTATGCTTTCTATTGGTCTATACTGTCACTGCATAAATAAATAATCGTTTCTACAGTTCGTATTAAAAGTTCCTTAAATAAACTTTCAATAATCACTAGAGCAACATTCTGTGTGAATGATGAATTGATTGAATTGATTGGTTACATGTATTGAATTTATTAAAGTCTATTTTTTGTTTTATTAGGTGTAAGAAAATTTAATATTGATGGATCATTAACTAATACAAAAAATCAAGCATAGACACAATTGCCATTCTACTGAACTCTGTATTCTGCTTGAGGACGATTTTTAGCATTGGTATAAAAGGATGACTGAGCTCCAAATAGATTAAATTAGTTGAGAACAATTGATCAAGTATCCAGAAGGTCCGTTTTGTTTATAAACCAAATTTTGTTGTTGTTATTTTTTTTAAATGGACACATTCATTCCAAGTCATGGTATTATGTTTTGTTCCCAATTAGCGCTTGCTCTCCGTTCGCAGTTGGCTAGAAGATAACAGTTGGCTATATGATCGGTAATGTCTGTTAACATTTTCCCTTTTCCTGTTACATTGTATAACGGCTTAACTAGTATTGTGTGAATATTTCGTATCTCCATAGTACTCTTCACTTGATTCTATGACAAGGTGGAATCCTTCACCAAAGTTATTCACAACAATTTTTAACATACAGTTTAATTCTATACTTTTATCTTTGAAATCAGATGTTTTTATTTCTTCATACAGCAATTTTTATACAAAACAATTCATTTAAAATGACATATTTTTTAACATCAAAGTCATGTTTCGAAACATGATAAAAATTTTGTGTAGCATTTTTAAAATCAAAATATTTTAAAATCTATTTTTTTATGTATAACTATGTAATAATCCTTTATTCTAGGTTTAATTTGATAACGAAAAAAAAATTATTATAATTTTTTAAATTTTGAATTAGAATATCAAGGTAGTTTGTTCTATTTCAAATTTCAAAATCTGCGATATACATGGTGGTTGAAATGAAAATTTCGCCACAATTATCATCTCCTCTAAGTATGACAATTGCGGTTCTTTGAAATCTTTCTGCGTTTAAAATTAATTCAATTTCTGTTTATCTTTGGTTAAAACGAAATTGCATCATTTTTAAATCATATCGATTTCTAGTTTTCTTTTGATCAAATAGACGATCGCCCATACTATCATTTCCTCCAAGATTCAACTTAAAAAATGTCTTGAAATAAAATTAATAGTTCGTTGCACAAATTCTTAATTGTGGAATAAGACTTTCTGGTTTAAAAAAAAAAACCATTTAAATAAGTTTTAAACATATTTTTTTTCATTTTTTTTTTTATTTTAAAGATTCTTTCTCACAAAATGAAAAAATATGCATACATTAACAGTGAATTGTAAACATTTACATCATTCTGTTCGGGGAGGTATATGTAACTTCTGTTTGTTTATGTAACAAGCTGGCTGGTGTTTGACTGAAGAGTTTACCATGGGAAATAAGGGATTCGCGATGATCATTTATTCTATTACAGTAAAACAAATTACGGTTATTTACTTACTAATTGATCCACCAAGACTTAATGGCCTACTGGATATGAACAGTAAACTTTTAAAATGAAAAGCACGATGCATTTCATAAAACATAAAAGAAGGATAAGCAATTTACTATATTTGCAAGTATTTCTAAAATATTCTAACTTGCATAAAAAAGGTTGGCAACACTGAGGCGTATAGAACGATATACATGTATGTAGAGAACGATGTGTGTACAAGAGAAATGATAAATATGTACATATACATTCATTATGCATAAAATCAGATATATTAGTAGCTTGATGTCAAATATTTGATTTGGTGAAAGTTTAGTATATATCTATTTCAAACGTTGACGTTATGTTCTTAAATGTTACACAAATATCACAATTTTTATATCTTTCAAAAATTTAATCCGACAAAACGATAAAACGCTTGTAGACATTTTGTTTGTAATATTGATGCACGTATTTTACTTTGGTAAACTTAAATTATCCACAGTGTGATAAAAGTTTGTAGAATCTCGTTGAATTGGCGTGGGTGTAGCAGGCGGAGTACTCGGATGTGTTTTTTGCAGAGTAAAATAGAATCGCTCACAGGTTTCATAGGTGTGCGCATTGTCTCTGTTGTCTTCGTCCATTGCTGGATGTGCTCTATCGTGCTCATTCCTCCAACATTTATCGTACAATTTTGAATGCTCCTCAATATCTTCATTGGTCTCTTCTGGACATGTTTCTAATCCACAGACAGCATCCAAGGGGATAGTGTCATAAACGTGAACTGATTTCCAATATGCACCGTTGACAAAATTGCGGGCTCCCTCATCCCTCTTTTGCTGACACTGGTTTTTCTGCAAAGATCTAAACGAAATAATGAAAAATTGTTCAATATAAAACATTTCTTGATGGTGTGCATTAAAGAAAAACATGATCTATAGTTATTATTTTGCAACGACATAATTATTACTAAATCGTGACTATGGAAATCACATTACACAAAAACATAATTACCAAATGATATTTTCACATCAGACAAGCATTAAATTTCAATTTTTATTTCTTCGGCATCATGATCACCACATCAAGTTTTCATGGTCCCTATAGTTTAATCTACTCTTAGCTTTAGAGAACATCTTCGGTAAAGAGGGAAAAGGAATGTTGTGAGATATTTGAATATTTTCAATATTGGATTATTAACGAGGGTTCTTCGGAATTTATTGAGACAGCACAAATATTTTCCTTTCTAAGTGACGAATTTTAGTGAAAATTGGCACAAACATTGAGGACGCCTTAACAAATAATTGAGCAAAGTAATATTACAAAATAATTAACGATTTGTATAAGACGGTACATAAACAAGTCGGTGGTCAGGGTACCCGGCACACGACAAAACTCGGAGTTTAAAATACTTCAACCTGCTTTTAAATATTGGTAAAAAAAATCTGATTAAATATGTTCATTTTGCTATTTATTGTGACTAACTTTTGTGCAAGTTTCACGACTGTTTGATTTTAATTATGTATATAGAAAATTATGTACCAGGCAATAAAAATCTGACTGCGACGATTTATTAAATTTTGACGTCAATGCAGCGCAGCGAAAATACACCTCGATAGAAGACCTTTTCTGGCTAAGAAATTGTTTAAACAAACACTATACTATGAAAATTGGTCAAAAGCTTCTGTTACTCGGGGTTTTTACTGATTGTTTAACTAGAATTAAACAAAGGCACTAAATATAAATTACCTTTTACACAAAAATTGTGTTCTAAGATATAAACAGAACGAATGTAAGAGACGTTACACAGTAAGGTACGTTGCCTTTTGGTGAGAAACAACTTAATTTTTTCACATAAACTCAAAAAGAGTGAGAATATGTAACTGTTACAATTTTAAGATAAAACAAAAGGATAAAAAATGAAGAATATTTTGTTTTCCATTCGTATGTAAGGTGTTTAAAACATAGGATCAAGGAGAAACGTTAAAATGACGTTGCTCTTGGTCAATAGATGTGGGCAAATTTGTTAGCTTACCAGTAATGAACAAATGAAGACATTAACTTCGAAATTTGCACGTTAATAAAAGGTACCCTGTTTTAATTTCTGGTGAAATTTCAATAGTTTATCTTTTATCCCAGAGAAGTAAGAGTCGATGTCTCAATAATCTCCGAACAACCCTCGTAACACAATTTCTTTCTTACCTGCTTTTATTACGACATCTATAAATGCTAACACAAGCAACCAGCAAAAGAAAGAACTCAAAAACAACTGAGCCAGTGATC
The DNA here is from genome assembly GCF_963853765.1 of Magallana gigas. Lineage (NCBI taxonomy): Eukaryota > Metazoa > Mollusca > Bivalvia > Ostreida > Ostreidae > Magallana > Magallana gigas. The sequence continues at coordinate 11,766,567 of NC_088855.1, forward strand.
AGGTACACTACAAAACCAGTACAAATTAATTTGACAATTTGCACACATTTTTTACTCTTTTTGTCATTTGCCTTTTTTATTTCTAAGACAGAAACGTTAGATTTAATTCTGAAAAGTTTGCATTACTTTTTGATCGAAGGAAAGACGGTATAATCCAGAAATGTTTACTTCACCTGTTTGTATGTCAAATGTATTCTTGTCTTCTTTCTCAGTTGTTGCATTGAAATCTAATGATGTCAACTCAACACTAGATGATCTCGTCGTCGATGACAATGTCAGCGGTCGCGAACGTTTTTGGAGCGTAGTTTGCTTCGTTTCTGAATACTGTATAGAGAGAGATGATAGTTGCTCAGAAGTTATTGGTGGGCTGGTAGCTCTACCTGATTTCTTCACAGTTGATGGGGATTCCGGTATCAGAGTTGAAGAAGTTGTAGTGTATTCAGTTGTTCCAAGTGCTGACGTTAATGTCGCCTGAACTGCACTAGTAACTAATATAAAGAGAAAATTTAAAACAAAGAAGCAATAAGCATTAAGAATATTCATTGCTATTAATCATAATTAGTATAGTTTCAATGCACATTAAATTTTACCTCATATATATTTCATGTGTCTTTTCACATGAAATATATATGAGGTAAAATTTAATGTGCATTTATTGGGTTTATGATTGATTTTTTTAATCAAAATTGTTCGGTGCATTTAAATTTCATATTGAACGAATCTTAAAAATAACTTGAATATCATATTAACAGGATATATATTTGTACGTACTTGTGCCTGTTGTAGTTATTTCAGTTGTCGTAAGTGTTGATTTAATCTTAGCCAGTTCTGCACTAGTAACTAATATAAGAGGAAGTAAAAAAACTTATAAAGGATATTTCAAGAGATATATAATGCTATTCAACAAAATTCTTAAAAGATCGTTCAAATCACTAGAGAAATTCATCTGTTTATATTACAAAACAACAGATGTGTGAAAAGCAAGATGTTAGCAATGACCATAGTATCAATACAAAGGAATGTTTTCTCAAGTTAATGTACGAAGAGGCCCATGGGGCCACATCGCTCACCTGAGCAACAATGACTTTATGTGGGCGGTAAAGGGGGATATGGGGGTATTGTGACAAATGGCCCCTTGGTAAAATAACAAAAAAAATAAATACTGTAAAGTATTGAATTTTACAATTATGCTTGCATACACTTTGTCTTTGACATTGAACCTTTATGGATTACCATTTTTACGAAAAATAAAAAAAAATCATATGCAAGATATAAAACTAAACTCTTTTGGTTGGGGTACAATGTTAACTTCCAATTCCCTATATTTTTTTCTGCCCCCCCCCCTTTCCCTCACTTAATAAAGCAATCAAAATATTTAAAAGCATATACGTACATTTTATTTTTCAACTACCTATGTTATTTAACGTCATATTATTACTAAATAAAGTAAACATAATTTAACAATTGTTTTAAACAATTTGAAATTAAAAAAGTTATTTTATTCCTGTATTTCTAAGAATTATTTAGAATCCAATCCTGCAAAAATAAAGTCACGGTGCATGATCAAACTTTGTGTTGTGTGAACAATAACGCATATTATGTTAAATTAAAGTAATATCTCCATGAATTGGGTTTAAATCTAAATAATACTTAAACCTAAAATTAAGAATTGTCATGATATCATATATACCAAATAATGACGAGATATATAAATTTGTTGAACAGATATAGGTAACTAAAGACATTGTCCTCTTTACAATTGACTAAAAACCATTGACATCGCCGGCGCAACGAAAAGTATAAACAGTATGGATTTAAGTCGGGAAAAAGCCAATAAAAACTGTCAAAATGTTCAAAGGTAGAAAAAAATAAGCTACAATTTATTTGTACATTTGTTTTTGACACTAACAAATTTTTTGAGGGTGTCGGTATATGTATTTCGAAGATGAAGCAGTACGAGAGAGAGTAGAATATGTGCAAATATTTGATAAAAAGATTATACAACGTCATCTGACATTCAGGGATTTTCTAACTGTAAACGAAGAAACATGCGGTGAAAATAAGAAACCTTAGTAGGGATTACTTATGATTTTCGAACATATGTGAACAAATTAGATGTCAAATGATATACCGTCGATTTAAATTGTATGGTGAAAAGCACAAAAGACTTGGATGATATAAAGATTGGATATTTCTGATACCTATGCCTGCGTATTCTTGACGTCATGTTTTAAACGTTACCGTGTACCGTGGGGACAAAACATGTTGATTTTAAAATCGGGTAACAAAAATACCTTTTCATCAAATGAAATGAAACTTCGTATATCAATACAATAAGTGGTGTTGCATAATTTAATCTGTTAGTTATTACTTAAATGAAATATATATGAAAGACAGCTACATTTTCTTCATATTTTTTTTTGATTGACCCTCGTATTTAACGTTTAACGAGACATTTCTTATGTTCAATTAAAACTTCAGCGTCAATCGTAGAATTATCAGCAAGATATAGAGCTCACGATTCTGCTAGGTTTGAGTCATATTTTGTTTACATGAGTTTATTACATTCAGCTTAAATGTTTTAACCTGGTATTTTCTTTTCAGCATTTAATATGTAAAAAAAAGAAAAGAATGGACTCAGTTCTGTGTACAAACATAGAATTGTGAGCTAAGCTCTGTATCTTATAGTTCGAAGCTTAACACTCAAATATGGTTAGTATACATAAATTGTAAATCATTAAACAGAAGAAACATGCAATAAAAAAAATAAAGAGCCCGATTTTTTTTCAAAATGAATCAAATATATACCTACATATTTCCGTCATCGATTTTAAACTCTGTTAAAACTGAATAAACTCGAGAAAATGCCAGGCATCTCAACAAAACGCCTTGCATTAATCAACCATTAGGCAAAAGATCACATCGAATTACCAACAGAATGAATTATATTTAAGTATTTTGTTAAAACATCAGATTATTTTGCATAGGTAAACAGTCGACTGTCTGGTTTACAGAAGTCTATGTTTGATTTGATACGTAAAAATTACAAAATACAGGCGATAGTTCCCCGTGCTACAAAGCATAAATTATGAAAATGAAACGAAAATCAAAACAAGATAACATTACACCACCGTCAAATGTAAAAACTGTCGACGCATTGAAATATTAAACCTCAATTTACTTCACAAAATCAGCACCAATGTATTGCATGTTTCAAAGATTCCCATCGCACGCCAGCTGTTGCACGGCAAAGAAATTCACCTTTGTCAGATCGAGCCGTTTATCATACGTCCAATATGGCTGCTTTAAACAAAGAACCTCGTTTAAGAAGTATGGAATACAAACCTGAAGTTAGAAACTAATTAAAACAAGCCTTTTCTTTATTAAATTTTTTGTAATAAATTTGAAAAAAATACCCCATAATTTTTTTTAATTTATATATTCCTTGCCATAACGATTATTTATGCTAAATTTCATTGAATATGACTCAGTAGTTCTTGAGTAGAAGATTTTTAAAAATGCACCCACCTTTTTCTACAGTTTTGAATGTTTTCTCCGCTTTGAATAAAGATCGGTCTTTTATTTCTGCAATTTATATTTGTCTTCCTTTCAGGATGCTTTGTGCCAAATTTGGTTAAAATTGACCAAATGGTTTTAGAGAAGTTCAAAATGTGGTGGACAGACAGACAGACAGACGGACGGACGGACGGACGGACAAACAAACAGACGACGGACAAAATATGATCAGAAGAGCTCACTTGAACTTTCATGAGAACTCAATCATGAGACATTGAGTACCTTGAGTTTCATGTTACACCAATCTCGATTGAAAATAGCTCGTTAGCTCACACCCATCCAACTCCAGCTTTATCTACCTTACTTATATGTATATAAGTATGTATTTGTTTAAATAACATTTGTAATTTGTTTGGTTTTTTTTAGGCTTTTGCATGCGCATTTTTAATTTATTAATAATTTTTTTTTTGCTGTTAATTAATGTGCTGTATATGATTTAACATATGTAGTTTAGGGGTACAGCATATCGATAGGTCACTTTGCTATTGCTTGAATATTGAATATAGCTTGGAGTCTCATCCAATATTTGATATAATCATTTTTCATTATTTTCGTCATTTGCAATTAATGACATATTTTTATCTCAACATTGGTGTTTTATTCAAATTTACATTTTTCTACCTAACTGCGATGAGTTTGTGCAGCATGAGAAAACATACATTTTTATTTGTATGTGTATTAATCACATTTCTTTGTACCTCTTCTAATTCGTCAATGGTATAAGTAATTCAGCTGTAATTTGTAAAGTAATTTACCTTGAGATGAAGATGGACTATTGGTATTCTGAAATACAGTAGTTTTGACGTCCATTTTCTTAGATGTTTTAACCATATATTTTTTTGTCGTTGTTGGTGGTAGAGTTACTGAAACAAATATTTATGAAATATTTCACATATTTCTTTAGATAAAATATTGACTTGTGCTAACAAGATAAGAAAAAAACCTTTCCATGTGAGGTTGAATCCTTTTTCTGTCATACTCTTGTCTGATATGAATGATACTCTGATTTCGTTTCCTCGTCCATATATATTGGTATTCTTCAAACTACCACATTGTTTAAAAAGGCGATGGCAACAAGGTTCAATTTCCATTATCTACAAGCAATCAATGACATTTCGTTAGACATGAGGTGCATTGACATTACAGATCATCTGAGTATTATATAGCTCCATATACATGTAAATGCATCAAAGTATTGTACTTAAAATACTATCTTGCGCTTTATGTCATTTTTTGTAACCGGCATGGCGTGTGTGAATAGAAAATTCGGGCTATTTGCACATTCATTCAACAGATTTTTTTGGCGTCAGTAAATCGGACCAGTAATGCCTTGTTTTAATCGTCCCAGTAGTTCCCTGTAATTATGGTTTCCCATTTTCACACTCTCACGAGTACAAGTACATGCATTAATTGTTACTGCTGACACAACGCAAATTCCATTACATAAGACTAACGGAGTTATCGTCCTTTCGAGTGACGTCACAATGGATTTCTTACACATTGATCCGACAGAATTTTTCGGCGTCAGTAAATTTCGACCCACAATGCAATTCCTCATTGTCGGTCGAACTCACTAGACTGGATACCATCTCGCGAGAATCAAAGTAAAACTTTTGAGAAACAGATAAATTGTGTAATTTCCAGAACATCATGCTTTTTAAGTAAACAAGGGGGAAACTTAATTGCATTGGATCTAACTATAGAAGATAATAGGGTTACTCTTATGAACATTTATGGTCCGAACACTGATAGTCCTGAGTTTTATGAGTATGTACGTGAAACATTTTTAGAATTAGATAACGATTATTATATACTTGCGGGAGATTTTAATCTTGCACTGAATCCTGTTATGGATACAACGAATTACAAGTCAGTTAATAACCCAAAAGCAAGGGAAAAAATATTAGAAGTTATGGATGACTTACATCTGCTGGATTATTTTAGAATTTTAAACCCTGATAAAAGGGCATATACTTGGCGTAAAAAAAAACCCTTAAAACAAGGGCGTTTAGACTATATTTTGATATCTGAAAGTCTATCAAATTCTGTGGAATCTTACTCAATTAAACCTGGTTATAGATCAGACCACTCCATTGTTACTACAGAATTGAAATTCAATACCTTTAAAAGGGGGCGTGGATTGTGGAAATTTAACAACAGTCTACTTTCAGACATGAATTATGTACAAAAGGTAAAAGAAACAATACAAGACATTTGCGAACAATATCTGGTAAGAAACACAGAGGATATAGATGATAGTTCATTTCTAGATGTTCTACTCATGGAAATTAGAGGTATTACTATTTCATATTCCACTTTTAAGAAAAAGGAAAGAGAAAATAAAGAAAAGTCATTACTCGAAGAAATAGATAAATTAGAGTCTGAGGAAAATATTAATTTACATGCAGTTGAAGAAAAGAGATTATTACTACAACACATTAGGAAAGAAAAGATGATAGGGCATATGATCAGAGGTAAAGCTAGATGGGTTGAGGAAGGAGAAAAGCCTACCAGATATTTTTGTAACTTGGAAAATCGTAATTATATTAATAAAACTATCAAAAAATTAGAATTAGAAGGAAGTGGTATGATCTATGACCAGGCAGAAATTCTTAATGAAGTTAAAACTTTTTACAAAAATCTCTATGCAAAAAGAGATTCTGAACTATTGGACCTAGACCTCGAAGATATTATTCAAATCTATATTCCAAAATTAGATACATGTCTCTCAGAATCATTGGACAGAAATATATCTGAAAATGAAATTTATGAAGTCTTAAAAAACATGAAAAACAATAAATCCCCAGGTAGCGATGGATATACTGTCGAGTTTTTTAAATTCTTTTGGGTTGACCTAAAGGAATTTATTCTGAAGTCAATAAATTGTATTTTCTCCAAAAAGGAACTTCCTATTTCTCAACGTTTGGGAATTATATCATGTTTGCCGAAGGGAGATAAACCTAGACAATTTTTAAAAAACTGGCGATCGATTACACTTTTGAATGTTATATATAAACTTATTTCAGGTTGTCTTAGTTCGAGAATTAAATCTACTTTAGATTATCTTATTTCTGACACTCAGTCGGGCTTTATTAAAGGAAGATACATTGGAGAAAATACCAGATTTATATATGACTTAATGCATTTTACTGAAGTTAAGAAAATACCAGGACTATTAGTGTTAATAGATTTTGAAAAAGCCTTCGATTCGATTTCTTGGTCTTTTATTTACAAAGTCTTAAAGTTTTTCGGATTTGGTGAATACATTATACAATGGGTTAAGATTCTTAACACTAATTTCAAGGCAGCTGTTTTACAAAGTGGTTTTTTATCAGACCAACTTTGTGTTGAGAGAGGATGTAGGCAAGGAGACCCTGTTGCACCTTATTTATTTCTTCTTTGTGCTGAGATTCTATCAGCCTTGATAAAGGAAAATAATTATATTAAGGGCATTCTGATACATGGTAAGGAACATAAAATAAGTCAATATGCTGATGATACATCTTTAATTCTTGATGGCTCACCAAATTCACTATTTACAGCTTTTGATACTTTAGAATTTTTTTCAAAACTATCTGGGTTGAAAGTAAATAGCTCTAAAACAAAAATAATTTGGATAGGATCGAAAATATTTTCAAATCAGGTGTTTCATCACTCTAGATGGAAACTTGATTGGGGTTCAACAACATTTAACTTATTGGGTATCTGTTTTTCTGTTGATTTAGAACAAATTACTGACCTAAACTACTCTTTGCAGATTCCTAAAATAAAAAGTATGATACAACATTGGAATAGAAGAATTCTAACTCCAATTGGTCGTGTGACTGTAGTAAAGTCCTTAATCATTCCAAAAATCAACCACTTATTTATATCATTGCCGACACCCAGAAGGGAGACAATTTTATCTCTCAATAAAGACATTTTTGAATTTGTTTGGAATGCAAAGTGTGACAAAATAAAGCGTTCAGTTATAACTCAAGACTATCAACAAGGAGGGTTAAAAATGTTAGAAATGAACAAATTTATTATGTCATTGAAATGCTCATGGTTGAAAAGATTGATTAAAGGTAAAAAATCATGGATAGATATTTTTGAAGCAATTAATGGTGTACAAATTGTTAACAAATTACTTGATTTTGGTGATGCATTCATATCAGAATGTGTAATTCCAAAAAATAATGTTTTTTGGCAAGATGTTTTCAATTCTTTTCTCTGTGTTATAAAATCTTTTAATGGGAGTTTCGTCAAAGAAAACCTCCCTAGTATTCCTGTTTGGTATAACACAAACATTAAAGTGGGTATGAAAACACTATTTATAAAAAGCTGGTATGAAAAGGGTGTCAAAATAATCAGTGATTTTCTTGATGTGGATGGAAATCTTTTACCACATGATATTTTTCAACATAGATTCAATATGTATGTCTGCATTATGCAGTATAACAGTGTAGTAAGTGCCATATCAAGATATCTTAAATCTTTTCTTACAAAAAATTCATACCAAGGGTTTATTACTCCATACATTCCAATATATTATAAATCTTTGTTGTTGTATAATAAATGTACTAATGTAGTGTATAGACATTTAAACTCTTGTAATGTAATTCCTACTTCCATATCCAAGTGGGAATCAGAGTTAGTTCAATATGGAGCCAAAATATGTGTTAATGATGCTTTTAATGTATGCTTTAAAACAACCAAAGACACTCAGCTACAATGGTTACAATTTAGATTACTTCATAGAATTCTACCTGTGAATCATTACTTAAAAAAAATTAAGGTGGTGTCCTCTGACTGTTGCTCATTTTGTAAACATGAAGTTGAGACAATTCAGCATGTCTTCATAAACTGTGAAAAAGTATCCACAATATGGAGCAACCTAAGCTTGCATATTTACCATGCAACTTCCTTAAGACTTGGTTTTAATGTAGTTAATATTTTGTTTGGTGAACTTACAATGTCTAAAAACAACAAAGTTATTAATTTAATTATTCTATGTTCGAAACAATATTTGTTTACTTGTTTAAAAAAAGGCAAACTGCCATGCCTTTCTGGACTTTTATCTTATTTATTCAACAAATACAAGGTTGAAAAATATATAGCTTGTAAAAATTTTGAAATGCAAAAATTTGTCAATACCTGGCAACCCTGGTATTCTATCTTTGACACTATGATTCAATCTTAGTCATGTTATTTGGCTTAACTATCACTTTGTTCATTAATTACCAATTTATGTGCTTTCATCCGTTCTAATATTCTTACTCTTTATATTTACCATATGATTTTTTTGTTTTTGTTTTTCTTTTGTTTTTTGTTTTTGTTTTTTTTTTTGGTTTAATTCTTTTGGTATTTTTTCAATTTAAGCAGCCTCTACCAATTAGATTGAGTGTGAGAGAGTGAGCATGCGTGAAAGAATATTTAAAAAACTGTATTGAATTTATTTATTATGTTTCTTGAGAGTAAAATAAAAAAAAAAAAAAGTAAACAAAACAATATTGTTCGCTTAGTTTTTTTTTCAGTTTGTTTTCAAAGAGACAGACGACACTTGACCGACGTGAACTTTGAGGGGAAATTACTCTAAGTAGTTATTGTAAATCTGCTGAAATATAAATATCAAAATCTTCTCGGTGCAGAGCTAACGAATTGGGACATTTCTTCAACGATAGGAAACAGCTGTAACTTGCTCTCATTTGGATAAATGCTCACATTTATTTTATTCACCACTATATTTACGGTAATTTCCAGGAACGTTTTTTAAAAGAAGGCGTGGCAACATCATTCAAAAAATTTTCACAAGCAAAAAGAAAAAATAAATTCTCAAAATCAGGAAAATTCTAATCGGGGTGAGGAATTGGGAGTGCGTAGTATGCCTTTAGCTCTTTAGCTGCTCAAAAGTGTCTTTATTTTCACTACTATTTATTACATGCTCCCGGGGGATCCATTTTCCTTATATGATCAATAAATTTATTTATACGTAAATTTGATTTTTTTTTAAACGGGGGAGGGGGGACCTTGTGAAAAGTCAATTTTATATGTAAGTTTAAGAAAAATGTCTGCTGCAAGAAAAGAGGAAATAAACTGCAATGTACATTATGTTAAAATCTTTATTATTCAACAACATTTTATCTGAGATAAATTCTATACTGGCGTGCGACCAATAAATAAATAAATAAAAAATCTTATGAATTATGAATAATGAAAATTTATTGGAAAAAAAATAGGTATGTTTATTTTATTTTGCATTCAAATTCATTTACTTTACGTCACTACTTTTATTGATATATTATAATTCATTTTTGGATCACCTGCTGCGCTCGCCCCAACGGTCGCACCATAATACATATTATGATTTTCCTAGAATTTCAATAATCTCATGAAATTGAAGAAACCAGCAGTTATGTTCTTCTCTTCTTTGTGTTTCTGTGAGTTGTTTATCCCAATTATTTGCAGCAGTCCAGTATGTCACATGTGGCCGTCCAATAAAAGAAAACTTCTTAAACAGCAACAGAAAACTTATTGGAGGGTCATTGCAGGACAATAACAAATTCTATTCGCATTAACATTAGATTACGGCACATAAATGTTTTAAATGCTTGTATAGACCGATACCCAAAGGTTTCAATTGTTTTGCTATAATAAACTGTAACGCTTCGAGACAATTGCTGTGAATAAATGTGACTGTGTTGTGACTCACACTGTATGTGCGTCGATGTCGCAATTGTATTGTATAAGGTTTATTTTTTTCTATTTTTATTATAGTGAGGCCTAAAAAAGTTGTGTGTTTAGGGTAACCCGACCTAACAAACAAAAATGCCCCGATCCTACCATTTTTAGAATATAACATTACTATTTAAAAATCCATTTCAATATGACATAAACAAACATTCTTAGGATTCATGCAGAAAAAAATATAATAAAATTAAATACATTCTTACCTACCTAACCTAATTTTTTCATCAGTGTAACCCTAAACACACAATTTTTTTTATAGGCCTGAGGTTAATAACAGTGTTTATAACATTATCACGAGACAGTAGTTGTTTTTTTCTGCTAGATATGAAACAAATAGAACTTGATCAAGATCGTCCCGGTGTTTTGTTTTTTTCAAATAGTCCTAGTAGATCATTATATCAATGTATAATTGTTTGTTGACGACTGGCTAACGACGATTGATGATGTAACAACAACATCAAAATATCATGCACAGTTTTTTCATAAATTTTTAAAGGATTCTCTATTGTTTATTTTTCATTTTTAAGTTTACCTCCAAATAATCATCACATGGCCGCCGCCATTTTTCTATATTCATTTCAATAATTCTGAATGTAACATTTGCTGAGCGGCTCCCGGTCCTTATTATCCATGTATAATTGACATGGTTGGGATAGTTCCCAGGGTAGCCCGGTGATGTTATTTGACCACTGATGCCGTCTTCGTATTGCATATTATCAATAGCTACCAATTCTAAAAAAAAAAAAAAGTCAGATATTACCATATGATTCAGCATGCAGACAGTTTGTCGTCGATAAACGTTAACAAGAAAATGTGTTACCTGAACATAAATTCCAAACAACGATAATTTTGAAAAGTATGGCTGCATTCATTATCTTAACGTATCAAAAGTATTAAAAACGTCTCATTTACTGTGCTTCGGTCTTTCTGAAGCAGTTTGCTCAATGTTATATTCTCAATATTCTCAAAACATGTATTGCTTCCTGTAGCCAATAAGGAAATAACAATTGAAAAACTAATATCATTTGCCTGCAATTAATTCAAAAATAGTTACATAACGGAAAGATACAACGTTTCACGAGTAAAATTTTAACAATCTAAAACGCCTAATTAAGCCGTAACCTATCACTGAACCTTGAACATTAAGTACACAAACTTAAGAGACTACAATCTAGTTTAAATTCACAATTTAATCGCTTTCAATATAAGCCTTTGTCCACAAATGAATTAAAATTATAGGAAAACGGATAGATTAAGATTTAAATAATGATGCAATGTTCTATAACCTTCCCCCCCCCCCCCCCCTTCCGATCATGGATTCAGATTTGAATATATAAGATTTGGTGTATCTTTCTCTCTCAGCCCCCAACCCCCTCATTTTCAAACACGATGCCACGAGCTTGTGAATAGCACAACTGCACTGTTGTGCACAATAATACTGTGTAAATCAACAGCCACGATTTTAAGTTTTTAGTCAAACGATCAAGACATGAACATTTCTATTTTCATTGCTTCTTGTCATATCTTCAAAATACGCAATCAACAGAATATTGATTACTCGCGATACAAGTAATTGAATATAGTACATGTGTCATACATGTGACGCCTAATATTTATAATTATCAATAATGCGATTTCACTTTAAAGATATATTTATATTTATGATAAATACTACATATATATTTTTCAAGGAGAAAATTATTCAATCTTCCTTGTTTTACGGAAAAAACTATGCAATGCTTCCTTTTCCAATCTTCCATTAAGCCGTCTGTACCAGGTACATATACATACATCATTTAATATAAATATTATGTATCTAGAAAATATATGATACTTCATGTGAAAAAACAAATCTCTCACACACATGCCAATTGACTACTTAATGAACAACTTATCTCCTTAGTAAGAATCATTTACTCAGACAGCTGGCATTTCAAATGAGCAGCATTTCTGTGCAGAAAAAAAAATGCTACATTTTTGGAAATTCTTATAGCTAACATGAATTTATTAAAGTAAGGTAAAGTCGCTTAATAATTTTGGTTCGTTTAACAACGCACTCTAAGTTTTCAAAGTGCGTTAATTTTTACAATGAGACTGTATTTTAGGTTGTCCCCTCTCCGTTTCAAGGACGCTAGCCTAGATTACAATCATCAGTGTTTATATGAAGTATAAACAATTAACCAGACTGTCTTCTGTTTAAAATCAAAGTCCATGATTTCGTTGGGTTTTTTTCATTTAGTACGTTAAGTGTCTTCATAAGAAATGCCAAACCAAACTTTCCAACAATTTAAATAATGTGTGTTGACCTGATCCCCTATAAGTTGGTGTGCATCGCTAAATGGTTTTTTTTCCTAAATAATTTCTCAACTTTCTAAACTCCAAGTCACTGCACGACCAATTACTGGCTAATAGTTAGGGTAAGTATACGATATGCGCATTTGCGACATCTATAGCTAACAGTGTAAAATACAAAAGGGATATTCTGTTATTTTTGTATTTTTGAAAAATTCTTTTAAATCCAAGGCCTTTCCAGCAAACCGAGCACTCTCTAACTGTGCAATAGGGATGGGGATTTTGCCGAGCGGCAAGAAAAGCCCACTAGCTATAATGTAAGGGATCCACGACATTGCAATTATTTTAAAACAAAATGAAAGAAAAAAAGTGCTATTAAAATACAAAATAAATCTCAAAGCAAGATAAAAGCCTGGTATTGATTATTTTCAACAAAATTTTATTGGACTATGTTCGCAAGTTTAAAATAATATCTTGTTAGCAACCAAATCAAGTATTATTTATCAGTCTTATACATGGACATGTTTAATAGCAACTCACTAAAAATAATACGGAGGGGGCAAAATGTCAAAATCGAACTATTATTTGAAGAAAAGAATAGAAATTGTTTGATGTACACCCTTTCCAAAACTATGAAAATCCCTTATTTTACTTTCATTTTCAGAGTTTTTTAATACAGACGCATTTTGCCGGAAAACGAATCTGACTTCACACCACGAAATTTAAACAGGAAAGAGACAATTTGATGAGCTTTCATTCAAGAGGTCCTTCGTTCCTGAAGGAAAATTAGGGCAGGAGTTATGAACCCTAACGTTAACATTACCGCCTATGGAAAATGCATTAGTGGAATATACCCAACTAATTGTACATGTACTCTACTGAAAGTATTTAAACAAATTTTTCAGCATTTATACCACCAATCTAGGATTCACTAATTACATATCAAAGTGAGAAATAACCTCAGGTCAGCGTATTGCCTCAGATCATAATTTGATAATCTAATTCAAACACTAAAAATGAACATAATGTCTAGAAATAACCATATCTTAGGCTAGATATTGAAATATGTCAGTTGGCCACACTGATTCTTTCTACATGTTTTCCTGGTTCTCTATTTGATGCAACATGTATAAGTACTAGGTTGTTTTAAAAAATGAAAAAAATGTCAAATATAGATCTCTTTTTTTATTAATAAATCAGTCAGACAGCTTAAAATCACGATTATTTTTGTACACATTGTCGTAGAATAATATTTTTTTCATAAATGTTTTATTTTTATCTTTAAAAAAAAGACCCATGCTTTAGCTTATCGACAGTTTTTAATTGGTACTTTATTAGCGTTGCAAAATCAAAAGGGGAATAACCCTCTTTAAATTTGATTACAGGTCGTAAAAATTTAGGTTCTTTGGACATATAGATGGATAGATGTGTGGCTTTTATAATCTGTTAGAAAAAGATAAAAATTCAGCACTTCAAAGAAAAATTCATTATGTTGTATTGTTATTGTAGGGAGGGGTATAGTTGAATCACATCAAGAAGTATTATACTACAATCCAATTCAATTGACAAAGTAAATGTTTTACGCAATCAATTTTGAGAAAAATTAATGTACTGTCGATGAATGATCCAAAGAACTACCTTAATACCAGAACCCATGACCCAGGAGATATTTAATCAAAGGTTTAGTACAAACACCTTTGCTCATTCTCACCGTTCACTTAGCCTCCCAAATGTAGATGCCCAATACTATGTAAAGAAACAGATACTTGAAGTGGATTAACATGCATGGAAAGAGTCACTCAAATTACCAGTAAATTCTTTGATTATGAAAGATATAATGATTAGTAAACTGTACATTTATCAATTAAATAAGCCAAATAAATTCAAGGAATAAAAAATGAATACCTAAAAATTTCAATCCCTTCTGGGATTCTAACTCGGGACGTACGGATCATACCGGTATGCCCGACATTTTATCCTCTCGGTTACACTAAGGAGTAAGATACAAGTTACTATTAATAAACCCTCTTAACAAAATCAAATGTCGTTTTAATCAGAGGCCAGAAATATTGTGATGATGTGTTATTCCACCTTAAAACATTATAAATGCACTTTCACCATATGATCCAAATTATTAACATGTTCAAATTCTCTGTTAATTAAGGCTATAAACATATTATCCTTTCTCTTTTTGAATTTATTTTTACATTGAGATGAAAATACATATTTTTTTACATTTTAACAACTTATCATATAAAAATTTTTGAAAAAGATGCTTTCACATCTGTATCAAAACATCAGAAAAGCTTGATGTATAAACATAATAAACGTGTAGAACATAAAGAGCAAAAAATATACGATATTCAAGCAAGTACTTTATAATAAAAATAATCATTGATTCATATTGTTTTCAAATGATAGTTCAAAACACTGCAGTTTGTCTTTAACATGTATAACACATGTAGAGCCATGGTTTTTTTCTTCATAAAGTGAATAATAGAATCAGAAGACAAGCACTTCATCAATGCATTTACACATTTCAATATCCTAGCATTCACAATTCATAAAAATTGCTACCTTCTCTTACCAAGCATACACAACCTTCATTAAAATTCTATATAATGTTAAGCTTGCGCATTTAACTTAAAGTCTATGATAAGGGTGAAAATTACACTGGATGAAATTGCCCTGTATACAGTAAATCTAATAATATTTTGTAATAAAACTATTATTTGCTTAAATTTCCATTGTTTTCACGAAGGAAGATGATTACTATATGTTTTTGGCAATTTTGATGTAGAAATACCTAAAGACTATGGATAGATTTTATAAGGAACTTGTGACAAAGTCGTGTATATAATATACATGTAATTTGAGTCTCATGGTATAATCAACTTTAAACATAATTTATATAAAATTACATGTATTCAGTCACAACTATAGAGCACATGGCTTAGTGGTCAGGCCAGTTATTGATAGATCGATGGTTCAAACCAAGCTCACCTAATGTTGTGGTCACCTAATGTTGTGTAATGCACTTATACAAGGCACTTTATTTGCAGTCTCAGTCCACCCAGCTAAAATTAGGTACCGGCTAATGTAGAGAGTTAACCTGCGATGGACTGGTGTCACATCCAGTGGGAATCAATGAACCTCATCCTCTTAGCACCATGGAAACCGAATAAGCCCAACCTATGTGCCTTAATGACATGTAAAAAGGTTTTAATTCACAACTATATATGATAGAGAATATTAAGTAATTTTGACTTAATTTGTTATATTACATATTCACAAAGACTTACAATTAGGGCTGCTCCAGATTCTATTCCCACAAGTAATTAAGTTGGGCTGGCAGCTGCTTTATACAAGATGATGACGGCTGCTAAGGATACCAGGAAAGATAGAACACTAATGACAACACAGAATGTAGAGTAAACCAACACAATGAAGCATGCTACAGGGTTAGCAATGTTGTACAGGACAGATAGCGCTGTTAGATGGTACGCTGAAATGCCATATGGCATGCAGGAATACGTTTGACTGGATGGCAATACAATGTAAGAAAGTTCATGAAAAAAAATAACAAGAGGCCCATGGGCCACATCGCTCATCTGAATAACAATAGGTATGATAAAATCAGCTTAATGGAGTCATAATACAAACAACCTGGACAATGTACACTGTAGATCCTGTATAAATAAAATCCATTTTCCCCCCTGGATATTCTTATGTTTATAATCATTAGTCCCTTTTCTAACAGGACGATTTTACAGTCATATCACATGTTGAGTATTGCAGTTCTCAAAATGATCCTTAACAATTGTTTATATATGGGATATAAAGCTACATCAAACTCTTAACCTTCTTGTGAGGCCGAAAAATTGTCCTGGAGCCAAAGTCTTAACAATTATAAAGAATCATCTGGCTGATTAGTTTCTGAGAAGAAGATTTTTACTCTATATTCCTATGTAAAACTTTAACACACACACCCCAATGTGGCACCACCCTACCCCATAGGATCATGATTTTCCCAACTTTGAATCTACACTACATGAGGATACTTCCACACAAGTTTCAGCTTTCCTGGCTAATTGGTTTCTGAGAAGAAGATTTTTAAAGATTTACTCTTTATATTCCTATGTAAAAATTTGACCCACCATTGTGGCCCCACCCTACCCCTGGGGGTCATGATATTCACAACTTTAAATCTACAATACCTGAGGTTGCTTTCACATAAGGTTCAGCTTTCCTGGCTAATTAGTTTCTGAGAAGATTTGTAAAGATTTATTCTTTATATTCCTATATAAAACTTTGACACCCCCCCCCCCTCATTGTGGCCCCACCTTACCCCCGGGGGTCATGATTTTCACAACTTTGAATTTACACTACCTGAGAATGCTTCTACACAAGTTTCAGCTTTCCTGGCTATATGGTTCTTGAGAAAAAGATTTTTGAAAAGTCTTCAAAAATTTTCATTAATTTCTGATTATCCCCCCTTGAAAAAGGGTGTGGCCCTTAATTTTCACAACTTTGAATTCCCTTTGTCTAAGAAGGAGTTGTGCTAAGTTTGGTTGAAATTGGCCCAGTAGTTCTTGAGAAGATGTTGAAAATGTGAAAAGTTTACGGACAGACAGACGGACAGACGGACAGATGGACGACAGACAAAATGTGATCAGAAAAGCTAACTTGAGCTTTCAGCTCAGGTGAGCTAATAATAATGATAATAAGAGTACCATATCCAGTTACATGTAGCACAACAATGTTATTAAAACGTTATGTAAACGTTATTAAAATGTTTTTAAAAAAGCAAAATCTATTACGTTACAATTACGTGAATTAATATGGTTTTATAACGCTGCTATAACATTTTTTTAAATGTTTAAAAATTAGTATAACAATCATTGAAAAAAACATTCTTTAAAATGTTATGTTTCGGTTATTTTGCATGTTTTTTTTTTTGTTTTTTTTTTAAATTATATACTGTTATATTCATACAATAAAACATGAGTATAACAATACAAAACCTTTTATTTACGGTCTTATATGGTATAGTTTTCATTTAAACATTGCGTACAGCAGCTGATTAATGAAAAAAAATATGAAATTAGTAATCTATAAATGTTTAAATAACAAAATGAAATGTAAAAATGATCACATTAAGCAATAAATATTGTTGTTTTACTCAATATATATGGCACAATAAAATTTTTTTATAAATTTCATCGTTGAATTGATCGAAACTATTACATTTTTAAGTGCAATACATGTATCTCACACAATTATATTAAAAGAATCATTGACAAAATTCAAATCTCAATGAAACTTTAAAGAATAGCAAATTCGCGAAAAATGATGACGAAGAATATTACCAAAACTGCAGTTTTCTAGATTTAATTTATAAACGCAATACATATGACATACACAGTTGGATTTTAGAGCTGGATGCCAGTGAAAGCATGTTTTCCCTTTTGTTTTTCAGTGACAATTAACTGGCCCAAATAGAAATTGGTCATAATGAACCCATTATCATTGATCCGAGTTATCTCTCTTGCATTGTTTCCCTTGAAATGAAGTGAAGGCAATAAAATGAAACAGAATTTTACAAACATGGAATTCGCAAATTAATCATGAAAAATGGCAACAAACATTATTACATGTATTATCAATTTACTTCATTTACTGAGGCGATATCAACTCTCTCAGGCAGGTAAGAAATTTACTTTAAAAGATAATTTTAGATATAAGTTAAATTGTCCAGCTTCCTCTGTAAAGTGTTATCCATTGTATTAATAATTATAAAACTGCATCAACTGTGTCATCTTGTTGACAGACGTCCAGTTTAGAAATAACTAAATTTCTTAAACCTGAAATGAAGTGTTTTGTTTTATCCGTTGCCTGAAATAAGAATATCAAAACAAATAGTAAGCACCATAAGAAATCATATACATTTCGCCATTCTAGATTTTTTACCTCACAGCAAGGTCTGTGAGCACTCTCCTAATAAATTTGGTAAGCTAATTGATCAGTATTTAGCAGTTAGAGGTTAGTTGTTTTGCGATATATATATATATATATATATATATATATATATATATATATATATATATATATATATATATATATATATATATATATATATATATATATATATTACTTTATTCAGAACATGACATACATATAAAAATCATGGTTCATATAGTAATTTAAAACAATAGTGATCTGATTTTTGACATTAGCTAAATAGGAAACACTGAGAAGTTATCACGTGAAAAAGAAATGTTTATGCAGCTGTAATGCAGGAGTGTTATGATCCAACATAAAACGTTAAAGAAATTCTGTTTTATGAATCTGACAGACATTTCAATTACATTTTTACAGAGCTTACATTTGGAAATTATTGTGCTTCTTTCATACAACTTGAAATTCGAAAAATGCATGCATTATTAAGCGGTCTTTATTCAATTCAAATCGGTCTGATTTACAGTTAGAATGCACAGAAACCTGTACTTATCACTGATTGGCTAAATATGATACCCTTAAGGATCAAAATGTTTCCCAACACGGCATAACCGAGGGATAATTTGTTTGTCATTAGAGTTCTGATGCTTATTTTTTGGTAATAGCTTTTTTTTAATAAATCAAAATTTACTATTTGATATTAATCACTGTCAATGGGATAGAGATCCACATATGCCCCAATTTGCATTATCATCCGAAAATAATTAATATTAAGTTCTTTATTGTTATGTTACAAGAAAACATATTGACGCAAGCGTCAAATGGGCCGCAAAAAATCATCATTGGTTGTTTGCATTAGCCTTCTGGCGGGCCGTAATAATAAATTTTTTGTCAACTCTTCACTCTGAATGTTTCTACTTTGTTTGATTTTAAATTGATGAACTAAAAAATAAGCTGCCACCTAGCAGTGAAATGGGCAGACAACTCTACCCGTACAAATTACTACAACAATACCACCTACCGGTTAAAAAGGTTAAAGGAGATAATTCGCGATTGCCAAAAATGCATTTATTTGCATAAATGTAATTTTATGTAACAAAGTAAAACCTAGCGACTTGTGCCACTTATAGATCTCAAGGATTTTGTATTTGGCATATGTAGCCGCGGTGATTCAAATGCAGTTCTACAGTCAATCACCAAACAATAAAAAGGACACACTATAAAATGTGCCGCAAATAATGAAATAAAACAATTTATCCATAATTGATCATTTTCAATATAACCATTACTGCATATAGCATTATTTCACGCATATTCATGAAATAATTAACCTCGATCTGCTCGAAATTGAACCACCTGAGCCCTTCATCTTTGTACAGTAAAACATCACAAAACAATTTAAATACAGAGCACGTTATCCTCCAAAGATTGTTCAAGAAAGGAAGCTGGTCACCGCTTCTTAATAAAAATAAAGCATGTAATGTTTCTAAAATTTCCGGAAGGAGAAGCGGCAAAAACGCACATATATCTGAGACACATGCAAAAAAAATTCATACTCACTTTAAACTGCTGCCCGCCTCTCTTTGCTTCTGTTTACGATTTGTTAAATTTGAAGCTTCCGATAACCACGGTAAAAGTAATGGTGGAACAATTGCAAAATGCAGATTCAGCCATTAAGTACGAAATCGGAAACTCGGTCAGCATGATCATTATAATTCCAAACCAATTAATCTTTGAAAATCATTTTGAAACGATTAAAATCATTTTTTTAAATGTATTTGATTTGTCAAATATCATGTTGATAACAACGTTTTAGAAACGTTATATGAAGTTAACAAGTTTGGTTATATCATTTTTAAAATGTTTAAATAATTTTTTTTTCAAAAAGTTTAAGCTTTGCTCTACGTAATCTATTTCGCAATGTTTTTGCAACAGTATGAAACTTAGAAAAAATTCATAACGTTATTAAAACGTTTATATAGAATGCTTTTCTGATAACAATAATTACTGTATACAGGGCTATTTCCACCCCGTGTTTTTTTTTTCGCCCTTTAACAATTGCAAACGGTTTCGCCCCGTTTTGAATTCGCCAAGATGCAGTTATGTTAACAAAGATATTATTTGCAATTAAGAATTTGCCCAGTCTTAAATTCGCTCTCTGACAACGAGGGCGATAGAGGCGAAAATAAAACGAATATTTCCCTGTATACAGTATGTCATGAAAACGTTATGTGCTTCCTTGGTGGGTATAAACAATATCTCTGTTGTCTTTCTCAGTTGCTGGCTTTGCTTTTATCTTGCTCATTCCTCCAGTATTTTTATAGTGATTTTTAAAACTTTCATACTTTTCACTCTCTCTCTGTTATTTGTATTGTTTTTGTCGGTGTTTTTTATTACCGAGACAGAAACGCCTGTCATAAATAGTTTTCGAAGAAAATTTGAATCATTTAATTAACGAAGGCAAAACAGTTATTCAAACTTTGAACAAGGAATGTATACTTAACCTGTTTGTTTATCAAATGTATTCTTGTCTTCTTTGTTTGTTGTTGCATTAAAAACTAATGTTGTCAACTCAACACTGGATGATCTCGTCGTCGATGACAATGTCAGCGGTCGCGATCGTGTTTCGAGCGTTGTTCGCTTCGTTTCTGAATACTGGATAGAACGAGATGGTAGTAGCTCAGAAGTTATCGGTGGACTGGTTGCTCTACCTGTATTCTTCACAGTTGATGGGGATTCCGGTATCAGAGTTGAAGAAGTTGTGTCTTCTGTAGTTGATTCAGTTGTTCTAAGTGCTGACGAAAACATCGCCTGCACTGTACTACTAACTAATATAAAGAGAAAATTTAAAACAAAGAAGCAATACGCGTTATGAATATTCAATGCTATTCATCATTTATATCGAATGACTGGTTATTCTACCCGGCTTCTCCACTGTAGATGGGGACTCTGGTATCAGTATTGTAAATGTTGTAGAGAAGATATTTTTGAACATACTAATGTCTTCCGTAGTTGATTCAGTTGTCCTAGGAGTTGATGTAATTTTAGCTTGCACGGTACTATGGGCTATTATGAAGAGGAAGTAAAATAAACATTATGCATAAAGGATATTTCAAGAGCTACATGTATATAATGTTATTCAACAATATTCTCAAATATCCTTCTTATCACGAGAGACTTACCAATGTATTAACAAAATTCACAAATATCCTTCATATCATGATTTTACCCTCTTCATATTAAAAAAAACACAGGTGCGTAAAATGAAGCGCATATGATCATTATAAATATTTTTTTAATATAATTAATCATTTTTTTTCAGCACAAAAGATTACACTAATGCATAACATCAATAAAGAAAATCCAGTGAGAAATTAATAATCAGATAAGTTTTGAAGACATTTCTAGATAAACC
Source organism: Magallana gigas (assembly GCF_963853765.1). Taxonomy (NCBI): domain Eukaryota; kingdom Metazoa; phylum Mollusca; class Bivalvia; order Ostreida; family Ostreidae; genus Magallana; species Magallana gigas. The sequence goes on from NC_088855.1 coordinate 11,788,537, forward strand.
GCATCATATCTATAACAAGAGACCCATGGACCATGTCGCTCAACTGAGCAACAATAGAAAAAGAAAATGTTCCTATCTAAAGATTGACCGCCCTCTTTGGCCATACCCCACTTCCAAAGATAATGATTAAACACATTTGAATTTACAGTATATATATGGTACGTTTCACTACATTTAAAACTTTTGAAGGGAAATATTTTTAAAATGATTTTTAAAGATTATTTAAAAATTTGACCCTCTTCCCCTTAGTGGCCCCGGGGATCATAATTTAATCAAACTTAAATTTACTCTATATGAGGATGCCGTCTCCTGTGAGAATACAATGTTTAAAGGTTTTTATCTTTAATCTATATTAATTAGTAAAAATTTATTTCCACTGTGGCCCTACCCTTCCTCTTGGGTCATGATTTGACAAACTGGAATCTACACTACGTAAGGCTGCTTCCACTTAAGTTTCAGGTTTCCAGTCCAATTGCTTTTTGAGAAGATTTTTCTCTATATATACTAATGTAAAAATTCGACACCCCCCTTTCTTTATATCCTGGGTTGACGAGATGAAAACTGAAACACCCCGTCCTTTTCTGTATAATTTTAATGTACATGTATGTTTTGTCTAAAACTTTTAATGACATACTTCTCATGAAATTATTAAGATTTTAAATAAGTTAAAATGTTAATTTTAACGTATGTATTTTTGTCACATATATCTTATCATTTATCAATTTAATTTATGGGTACAATTCCTTTTGAGGAAAAAAATATAAGGATGGCAATATCTTTTCTTTGTATGTGCATAGATTTCCTTCTTTTGTCTGTGTAATTCGTTCAATTCACAAATGGGATATTACAGTAAGTTATTCAGCTGGTTTTTTTGTAAAGCCATTTACCTTGAGATGGTGAAGGAGTTGCGGTCTCTAGTTGCAATGCAGTAGTTTTGACGTCCATATTCTTGGATGTTGTTCTAACCTTGTATTTTGTTGTCGTAGCCAACATTTTCTGCGTCAGTAAGGCTTTTGTTTGTGGTAGAGATACTGAAACAAATATTTGTTATGGAGAAGGTTTACATAAGCATCGCCTGCTGCCTAATCCATTTATGTAAATATATATTTGCATAGTAAAATAGCCTGCTGCCTAATCCATTTATGTAAATATATATTTGCATAGTAAAATAGCCTGCTGCCTAATCCATTTATGTAAATATATATTTGCATAGTAAAATATGCTCAAATCTAACAATTATTTATGAAGTATTTAAATATCTATAAATTCAAATAAAGAAAATTGACTTATAATAACAAGATATAAGTAAGCTACCTCTCCATGTGAGGTTGAATCCTTTTTCTGTCATTCTCTCGTCTGATATGAATGATACTCTGATTTTGTTTCCTCGTCCAGATAGATTGTAATTCTTCAATTGTCCACATTGTTTAAAAAGGCGAAAACAACAAGGTTCAATTTCCGTTATCTACAAGCAATCAGTGATCGTTCATTAGATAAAAGGTTTATCAACATTTTAAATCAAAATTTTAAAATTGAGTATAATACAACTCTGTGAGAATCCTATGAACTTTATTCGTGCGATTGCAATATTGTCTAGAGTTTTTTTTTAAATATAAGAATAAATCATGTTTGATTGTGACTGTTCTTATACTTCACCAGCATTGATTAGGATGTTGTACAAGATGTGATAAAGAGATTGGATTTAAAAAAAGATGTCCACTCTACACTTAAAAAAGCTGTTCACAATTCCAATCAAATATAAACACAAAGGGAAAATATAGTGTCGATATAGAGGAGTGTGTATAAATGATACTCGCCCGTGATTTATCATTTTGGTCCTGGCATATTTGCTTATCAAAACTTATCAACAATAGCTCAATAAGCTCATTGTGCTTGTCTAATCTTAGTCACAATATTTGTAATGATATTGGCACTATTTGACCAAAAGAGCATTCCCTTACCAAAATAAGTGCTAAACTCAACTATCATAAGTTTCATAATAGTAATATAAGTCTCCTTGTTCATTTTAATTATGTACTTATTATTTCTGCTCAGTATTAAAGTAAGTATTGCTTCTAGTAATGCAGATACATATAATTGTACCCTGATTAGAATATATCGAGTGGGGCTGTCACTGCATGATCAGATCGATGAAATCTTGTTTTTGCCGATAGGCAATATTAACCCTAACTATAACGATTCTTGATAGTAACCGTTTTTGCAAGACGCTGTGAATGGTATGTGTATTTATATAAATAAATAAGAACGCACTCCTTTAAAGAAGACTAGCAAAAACTAATAATGCTCGAAAAAGGGAATTTAAAGGGTCACGCATCCTTCCAAAAAATTATGAATTGTTTTCAAGTTTACCTCCAAATAATCATCACAATACATGTACCACCATCTATTGATATTCATTTCAATTATTCTGAAGGCCACGTTTGCTGACTGGCTCTCGGTCCTTATTATCCATGTGTAATTGACATTGTTGGGATATCTCCCAGGGTAGCCCGGTGATGTTATTTGACCAGTGATGCCGTCTTCGTATTGCAAAATATTGTTAACAACTGAAAAAAAAATTCACTCATTACCATGTGATTTATCATGGTGAGGCATAGTTTAACAACGATATACAGTTAACAAGAAAATGTGTTACCCGAACATAAACTTAAACAGAAATGGTTTATCTTCTTCATTCAATTTGATCTTTGTGCATGATTAAAACAATATTTTCTATTATCATTTTGTTTAGTTAAAATCCTGGCTTGAAAAGTCAATACAGTGACAAATGCAATTTTAGTGCAAAAAAGGCAAACTAAATGCGCCATAACTATGCGAGATGAAAACTGTCCCCCTTCCGCCCCGTCTTTTTTCTGCATCTGTATAATTTTAAAATATAATTTGTCTAAAACCTCAATGATATACTTCTAATGAAATCATTAAGGATTTGGATAATATAAAACGTTCATTCTCATTTCTGTATTTTTTTTTCACATAAATCTTATTTATTCGTTTGATTTATGGGTACAATTCCTTTTGAGGAAAAAAAATACAAGGATGGCAACATCTTTTCTTTGAATGTGCATAGATTTCCTTTTTTTGTCTGTGTAATTCGTCCAATTCACAAATGGGATATTACAGTAAGTTATTCAGCTGTTAATTTAATAAGTATTTTATTCAAGTATATAAATACATTGAATTGGATTGAACAGCAGGCACAATGCCTATTTATGTTCTCTCCTATTCAGCTGTTATTTGTAAAGCCATTTACCTTGAGATGGTGTAGGAGTTGTGGTCTCTAGTTGCAATACAGTAGTTTTAACGTCCATTTCCTTGGATGCATGTCTAACCTTGTATTTTGTTGTCGTAGCCAACATTTTCTGCGTCGGTAAGGCTTTTGTTTGTGGTAGAAAAACTGAAACAAATATTTGTTACGGAGAAGGTTTACATAGGCATAGCCTGCTGCCTAATCCATTTATGTAAATATATATTTGCATAGTAAAATATGCTCAAATCAAACAATTATTTGTGAAGTATTTCAAATATCTATTAATTTAAATAAAGAAAAATGACTACTAATAACAAGATATACATGTAAGTAAGCTACCTCTCCATGTGAGGTGGAATCCTTTTTCTGTCATACTCTTGTCTGATATGAAAGATATTCTGATTTCCTTTCCTCGTCCTGGTAGATTGTAATTCTTCAAATAACCACATCGTTTAAACAGGCGAAAACAACAAGGTTCAATTTCTTCTATCTACAAGCAATCAGTGATCGTTCATTAGACAAAAAGTCCATCAACATTTGAAATCACCTGAGTATAATACATGCACAGTTTTGTGTGGAATCGTAGGAAATGCATCAATGTAATTACAATGCTGTCTTGTGCGTTATATGATAATTTCTTTTAATGAAAGGATTAACATATGTATGTTTGTGTTGTTATTGTTCACCAGCATTCATTAGGATGTTGTACAAGATGTGATAAAGAGATGAGATATAAAAGATGCTCTTTGTATATTTAAAAAGCTGTACCCAATTCCAATTAATGATAAACATATGGGGAAAACATTTAAATAGTGTACTTGTATTGTTACCACCAGAACATCGTGTCCGTGTAGAGTTTAGCGAAGTGTGTGCAAATGATATTTGCCCGTTATCTATTTCAGGAGCATATGTTGCCTTTGTAATAGAGTCTATTCAATTGTATACTAGATACTGGATTTTTTCCTAAAAGTTGGTCTTCTTCCATCATTGTACCTGTTTATAAAAAGGGTGATTGTACGAATCCAGAAAATTATAGAGGTATAAGTCTGGTTAGCAATATGGCTAAATTGTTTACATCTATATTGAACAACAGACTGTTAGATTGGTCGAAAACAAACGATGTAATTACGGATACCCAGTTTGGATTCAAACCTAATTGTGGTACACGAGATACAATATTTGCTCTCCATTCTATTATAACAAATACTTTGTGCAAACGGAAACGATTGTATTGTGCATTTATTGACTTCAAGAAAGCTTTTGACTCAGTTGATAGATCTAAATTATGGTTAAAGTTATCTAAAGTGGGCATCCAGGGTAAATTGTTAAATGTTATTAAAGCTTTATATAATGATGTTAAATCTTGTGTTGTCGTGAATGGGCGCTTAAGCGATTATTTTTGTAACAATGTTGGTCTTATGCAAGGTGAAGTGTTATCTCCAATTTTGTTTGATTTAAATGTAAATGGTTTTGAAATGATTTTTTTAAAATCTGGATGCATACCGCACGAATTATTATCATTAAATTTGTTCCTACTAATGTATGCGGATGACATGGTACTTTTCTCTGAATCTGTTGAAGGTCTACAACTACTTTTAAATGAATTGTCACACTACTGCAAAATTTGGAACTTGTGTATAAATGTTGAAAAATCAAAAATTGTAGTTTTTAGAAATAAGGGCAAAATCAAATGTAACGAAAAATGTTTTATTCGTAATGACGTATTAGAAATCGTGGAACAATTTACTTATTTGGGAATAATATTCCAGTACAATACTAAATTTACAAAAGCAGAAAAGCAATTATCTGACCAGGGTAGAAAGGCAATGTTTGCGCTTAGGAAAAATATTAATGGCATGATACTTAATCATGAAACCTTATTATCGCTTTTTGATTGTTATGTTGGTGGCATTATTATTCATGCTTCAGAAATTTGGGGCTCTCATAAAGGTAACAATGTTGAAAAACTGCACCTTGATTTTTGTAAGTAAACCCTCGGTGTGAAAAGGTCATTTAATGCTGCTGTGTATGCAGAGTTAGGTAAAAAAAACCTCTTATTACAAAAAGGTTTTGTTCAATTTTAAAATTTTGGAAGGATGTGTTATGTAGTTATAATTGTATTATACAAAGTGTTACGAAGAAATGTACATTAAATGCGAATTACATGGATATAAAAACTGGGCTTCTGATGTAAAGAAGAGTTTAAATGAAATTGGGTTCAATGAAATTTGGAATAAACAAACAATTGATTCACTTACTCTAAAAGTCATAAATCAACGAATCGCAGACCTGGCTAAACAAGATATTTTTGGTAAAAAAGAAAATTCGTAGAAATATCATTTTTATAAATATTTAGTGGATGGATTTTATCTTCAATATTATCTTAGAAAGTCAATTCCTGTAAAATTTCAACAGTGTATATCAAAATTAAGATTGTCCTCTCATCGTTTAGCTATCGAAACTGGAAGGTACAATAATACACACAGAGCCCAAAGGAACTGCTTTTCATGTAAAAATTATGTTGAAGATGATTTCCATTTTATTTTAGTGTGTCCAGTATATATTGAATACCGTCAAAAATATATTAAAAAGTATTTTTATGAGAAACCATCGATGTTCAAGCTGTTGCAATTGTTTAATAACGAAAATTTTAAAGATATGTGTAACCTCGGCACATACATTTATTATAGTATGAAATTAAGAAACGATATATGTAATTAACGTTAGATGTTGTTCTTTTGATTCTTTTCGCCTTTACTTATGTCAATTTTTCATATTTATGTATGTGCATTGAACAATGTAATAGGGTCTCCTGTAAAATACCCACATCTATACTTTACTATGTTTAATTTGTAAAATCTGATGAGTTGCAAAGCTTAAAGAAATGAATGAATCTATTATTTTGGTACAGATGTAAAGTAGAATAATGACCCCCGTAGAATAATGACCGGGGGTAATTTTCGATGTAGAATAATGACCCCCGGTCATTTTTCTATGCAGAAAAACGACCCCCCCCCTCCCCCCGGTCATTATTCTACGTAGAAGAATGACCCTTTTGTCTGAAGAATAAGTGTCATTTTCTTAAAAATGAGCACACTCTACTTGAAGAAAATTAAACTGACCCCTGTAGAATAATGACTCCCTTATAAATTCAACTTTTTCAGTAGTCTTAGTAATAATATTGTAAATTTCACTGCAGTTTCTAGAAAGTAGCAGAAATTAAAATTCATATTCAGTTAAACTTAAAGTGAAAGAAGGGGCATTTCTTAGAAATAAAAATCCTTCCGGTAAAACATGATACTGACGAATGGTATCGGGGAATGGCTGTAATCTTAACGAGTTACAGTTACATGTAATTCATTATTACGATAGGTAACAAATAACTTTTATTCCGAATATTTTGTCATGAGAAATACAAACTGATTTTTAAGAATGTTTCCCCCTCTATAGTGCTATATAGTGAAAACAATTACCGGTGTGATACCTTGAAGGGCTGTATGTTAAATTGTAAAAATGCATGCAGATGCCAGTTTTCAGTATTTTATGTCAAATCTTGTTGACAGAAATTAGTTTCTGCAGTCTGAAGAGAGAAAATGTTTTAAAATTTTGTAATGAAAAAAATATGAAAAATGATGATTTTTGGCGTGTAAAACATAATTTTCAAATATAATAATAATATTTCATATAATTATAAAATAGGTTTCAGTCATTTATTGGAAGGGTCATTATAAGTCAAGTATACAGAATATCAGCATGATTGAATCTAGGAGCTTTTCATGGTTTTCATCCTTAAGTACTAATGCATTTCAGTTGACCAAATAATGTTTAATGTAATATAGCCAAAAAATCAGTTTCTACCCACATTTAATCGGGAGTTCCTTATTTACAAAATACAAATACTGATATTTATGTTTGAATGACCTAAGATATTGAAATATTAGTCATTGTTAAAATGTTTAGAAGGAGATATTTCTATTTTTTATATGGTAACCCCAGCACACCTGTCCTATTCTAATTAATGAAAATCAAAATTTGAATGGAATCATATTATGTAACATGTATGGGTACAATATAGATGCCCCACCCATATCCACAACTATTGGGGGTTGGTATAATGATTCTTTTATTTTAGTATTGTGATATGGCATGCACTTATGTGATTTCTCGTGTAAAGATGCTTCATAAATGCATTGCCTTATTGAATTACTCTATTTATATGCTTATTGCTCTTGCTGTAAATTATCTAAGATGTGTCAATCATCATTGATCAGTAATTCTCTTCAAATTCTATAGGGATGGCCTGATGAGAGGTATAATTAAGTGTGTCCAATTGAAATTTCATGGCTACTTTTGCTCTACAGATAGAATGTTACATAAATCACAGAATGGAGTTGCATCCCAGTTGTTTCTTTTACATTTCTTATCATCAAAGCAAGATTTATGGTTGTCAGAGCAGATCTGAGCTCCATTGGAGAATAATACATACCCTTTTCCATATCACAGCCTGTATCAGCCCAAGACTCCAATATCAGCCCGAGGGCCGAAGGCCCATGGTATGATATTGGTCGAGGACTGATACAGGCTGTGATATGGAAAAAGGGTATTTATTATTATATTTATTATGTACTTAGTAATAAATTTTGTAAAAAGGCATCAACGTGAACAAATTGATTTTAAATATCATTTGAAAGTAGTTTGTATACATGTATGAAATAAAAATATTAGATCTTATTGTTTTACAAAACATTTAGCTACAAAACCGGAATTTCCTCGTGTTTTAAATTTGAATGCTCCACAACTGAAATTTTCAACTGCATTTAAAAATGTCGACTGCAATATATGTTTCATATTTTTCTGTAAACATGCACAATTGCCGAAACGGAAAAAGGCAGAGAAGTTCCGCAAGGGGTGTGATACGGATCCGTATCAGCCCTAGGGCCAATAACCTGTATCAGCCCCGGAGGCCAATACGAGTTGTGTGACGTCATCTGTATCACATATGCCAAAAACCTGTATTTATTACTAAGTGTTTAATTGGAATTGGAAATTCTCAGATGCAAATTTGAAAAGGATCTGACATCTTTAGAGTCCCGTCAAGCCAGTAGAAGCTAAAGGCCAATACGGGAAAATAATCAAAGTACTGAGAATACTCAAACAGAAAATATATTTTACTTTATTATCGGCATACTTTAATTAATATCTAGATGATTAATGCATCAATAAAAGCATTGACAACATCTGAGGCAGTATAGGTCGCCTGGATAAGAAATATAAATGTGTCTTGTGATCAAAATCAAGGGAGATATAGACCAATCGGAACCACCTTGCGGTACCCGTACAGCCCAAATTTGGGACCTGAAAATAAAAGCCCTATAGGTCTCCTGCACTGCCCTGTAATTTGTTTGATGTACACTTTAAAGAAGAATAAGATAACGGCCCACCATTCACCACAATATCGTTGTGAAAAGTTTAAAAAAGTGACAAAGTTCTAGTGAGCTAAATGGACACATTTAGATATGATAGAAGTCCAGATGATTGTTATAAATATTTTAAAAGTTCCTCTCCTTAACGCGTGTGTTTTTAAGTTCATGTCATGTTGTAAATTTTGAATTTACCGGGTGGCAGTAAATACAAAATTTACAACATGACATTCATGTGATCAAAATCGAGGGGGATATAAACCCCTAAGATGATCATGAGCCTGAACCCCTTATCAACGCTTTTAGAAATAATCTCCTTTAATCATATGCAATCAGTCTAGTTAGAATTTCCTATAGACAGGTACTCTTTACACAATTGCTCTAAAAAAATAAAGTCTATTCATTAACACAAATACAACATTACATGTTTTGAATATTGATGAATATGTATTACGTAGAAGAAAACAAAACGAACGTAAAATGTTTTTTTTAAATCACTTTCCCCCAGAAATGTAAATAACAAGTGTTCATATTCCTTCGTTACCTGCCTCCTTAGTCTTTTTTTTTTACAAAAAATATATCATGCTCCGATTGACTTCATTCACCAATGAATATTGCCTTATATTTTTACAAGTTTATTCTTTCATGATTATTGTTCGTTAATTATCACACAATCTCCTCTGAGAGAGAAAGTTATAATTACTCATTGTGTACAAAATTGTTTTTCTTTTTTTTTTTTACACGGGATGGCTTGGCAACAGAACCTAGTGCAGTTCAGTTCAGATCATTAGCAACACATATTTCTATATGTAATTACACACGTGTAGACCTGGCAATTAATTGCCGATGCAATTGTAAAATCGCGATAAAATAAAGTTTACCAAGCTGCATAAATTTTGTAAATCCAATATCGTTTTTAAAAAATAGAGCTATATAAAATGTTGTTAAGAATTATTCATGGTAAAGTACATGGTACAGTTCAGCAGATTTCTACACAAGTGCAGTGTCATTTCCCGCCATCTGTCGACGAGAGAAGAGACATGAATGTTAAAATTAATAACAATCAATTTGTGGCAATGTAAGTGTGTTTGTGTGTGTTTGCAACGGATATGAAAAACTATATACAGCTATTTTTACAAGTTCGTTTAACATGTTTTACATGAAGAAAAATAACCCCTTGGTCTTTTTTCTTCAGAAAAATCCAATTATTCTACAGCAAAAGGGGTCATTATTCTAAGTCGAAAAATGGCCCCTGGTCATTATTCTACGGGGGTCATTATTCTTCTTTACACCGGCATATATGCTTATCACAACTTATCACTAATAGAACATGTTGATTACTAATCTTAATTACTATTTCTATTATAACATTCGCACTATTTGACCAAAAGAATACGCTCTTAATTCAAGCATCATAAGTTTCATAATGGCATATACGTTTCCTTGTTCATTTTAATCATGCATGTAATGTGTCTGCTCTGCTTATAAAAGCTATCTAGTAGTGTCGATACATACAGTTGTACCCTAATTAGACTATATAGACTGCGGACGTAGTAAACATTTTAATATATTTATTTATCACCGCCTGATCAGGCCCCGGGGCCACGAACGTCTTTCTATGAAATCTTGTATTTGCCGATATGATAATAAACCCAAACTATATCGATTCTAGATAATAAAAAAATTTGCAAGACACTGTAAAAAAAAATATGCGTACAAATCAGAGGCGGATCCAGCAATTTGAAAAAAGGGGGGGAGGAGGGGGGATTCCATTTGATGAAAATCAATATGTGCAAAATTCATCATTTGTCAATAAACAAGGACTTTTATACGTTTTCCGTGCGAATACAACTGTATTTAATAAACACTTATCTCATCACTATCTATTTCACATCTATATCAACATTAGAGTGCACTGCATTATTGAGCGTTTTGCCTTTTTGGTTGAGGTAAGGAAGATTTGCATTATATCTAGCCTAAGAAAATGAATGATAAAGTGCGCCTATGCTTGATAGAAAAGAAACACTAAGAAACAAAACATAACTCAGACCAATTACGACAAACTATTAAAAAAAATGGATATTTTGGTAATTTTTTTTTTGTTTTTGGTGTTTTTAAATTCTGAACTATTTATCGATTTTGATTTCTATTGATTGCCTTCTTAAATAAAGGTCTAAATGACAGGATATGACAAAAGAATGGGGATAATTTATCTGCTGAAAAGATGGTACATGTGTAATACAATGGTAAAAGCAATTGTCGTCCCAGGGAACTTGATGTGACCTCTATAATGGGCGCTACATCATCCGGACTGGTACAGACGCGAGCATATTTTAAAAAAAATTGAAAAGTTGTGCATTTTCATAATGGTTTACATATATAATGGGTCAATATAAAAAAAGCAGCTAAATAGTTCAGGTGAAAATGATGAAAAATAGTAGATATTTCTGCACTTTTTTTTAACTAACAGTAAAAATACAACACTATATTTTTCTCAAGACACATTTTCGAAACAGTAGTTAATGTAATTTGGTCAGAATGCTCTTTTGAAAACGAACAATAGCTGTTTTATTGTCATTGGTGTTACCTGTAAACAATACACTGTACATAAAAAATAAGCAACTTTTTAGAATAAATTTGAGGTACAAATAAATGTTAACTTATATGACTTGACAAAGAATAAAAATTAATAGCATTTAGTTATAATAGTAAGTTTCTTTTTACAGTTTTGACATGAATATGAGACAATTTTTTAAGACATACCTGTTTCAATATGTTTTAACATAAAAATGGCAATTATAGCCAAAATTTCATCTCATACAATCCATCCGGAATTTCAATACATTAATTATTATGATTTAAAAACCACTAAATACCTAAAGTTTTAGATGAAGGAACATTTTTCGGCTGGTTACTCCAATGACACTTTGTTTTCCCTTGGACTGAAATGTCACATTTTCATTGGTTTAAACATAGCACGTGATTGCCTCATATATCTCTATATTTGTTCTGTGAGAAATAATATTAGGCAATATGGCTGTCATTGGTCGACGCTTCGCTTACTCATTTCGACATTTCATAGTATTTTATACATAAACTGCATGCTGTAAGTTCTTAAAGTATTTGGAGTTGTTGCCCTTTGAAATTCTTTAAAATTAGAGTAGTTGCCCTTAGAATATTGACGTCACATTGTTTTGTCTGGAGCAGAACAAAATGGCAGCGACGAAATTTGCTCAAATCTCTGCAGAGGAAAGGGAGAAAACATTTGAAATTAAATAGCAACAAAACATTGTAAGTAAACATGGGTAAAGCAAAGATTTTGAAAGAGTATTTTAAAGGTGAGATGAAAAATTTTGAAGAGTTTAAATGAGTTAAATTGGACGAGATGTAAGGCATCTTGTACATGGCTTTGCGTAGATCATCGCTATTTGTGAATAAATATGTCGCTTGATAGTCCTCGAGAAAACAAAACACTTATTAGGTTAGTTACTGACTCACTACGGAAATATATTGGGTTGATCAATCTCATAGAAGGCTCGGCTTCGCCTCGCCATCTATGAGATTGATCAACCCAATATATTTCCGTAGTGAGTCAGTAACTAACCTAATAAGTAATAATAGTTACACCAATGATAGTTTCAGTAACGCCAATGACTTATAAACTAAAATTTTAAGTCTAAAACATCTCAAAGAATTAAAAAGACCTTAATCTTTCATATATTAACCTTGCTCAATTACAAAGATGAAAAAAGATTTATTAAAACTAATTTTTTAAATGATTTGCAAAAGCGAGAAATGACAAAGTAACACTAATGACACTTAGTTATCCCAATGACAAAATGCAATCATACATAGATTGTAATTAACACTCTTTTTTTCTTTTATAAAATCTTGACAAATGTTCATTCAAATTTGGTATCTCTACATACTAACCCAAATCTTAACTCGGCATACATTTCCACAATTTTTTCCAATTTTTTTTACTTTCAACGTACTTAGATCCAACCCTAATTGGCTCGTTAATCATATGTTATTATATTATTGTTATTTATCATTAGTGATTATTTAAACTGACATACGGCATAGGTTTATACTTTTCTTTTACAACTTATACCAGCGTTATAAAATGATAAATATATTATACAAGCAAATGTGTTTGTATAAAATCAATGCTAAGGTAATTGGTACATACATGTATTACATGCATATGTCATTGGCGTTACCATGTACTTTTAAATTTCTTTTATGAGATAAATAGCAAAGATGATTAAACTTTGATTATCTTAATTGACATGTATGTTATTCCTGTCTATTAACCAGGTTAATAAAATAAACATTTCATTTCTTTACAAAACAAACATTCACTTTATAATATTTTTGTCATTGGTATTACATGAGCATGTCATTGGAGTTACAATTGTACCTAACATTCTCTTTATGAGATAAATTTCCAAAAAATAATAAACTTTGATTATGTCAAGTGATATGGATATTATCCTCTTCTATTTACCAACTTAATAGAGTAAACATTTCATTATTTTACAAAACAAACATTCATTTTTAATACTTTTGTCATTGGTATTACTTGCATTTGTCATTGGTGTTACTATTGTACCTAAAATTGTTTTTGATTAGAAAAATTGTTGTTAAAAATGAAACGAAATATCCTTTTATTAAATTTTAAATTGATAAAAGTTGTAAATTATAAATAAAGTTCAAAATATAAAGAAATGTTTAGTTAAATGTATATCTTCTGTCAGTGGTGTAACTTAACTAATCACTGGTGTTACTTTTTAGCAGTTACACCAATGACAGTAACACCAATGACAAAAACTATACTGCAGTATACATAAATGGGCTGCTATACCTAAATACCCTATGAGATAGTCCGAAATATCTGACGTTTTTCTGGCTTTTTTAACGATTTTGATATTTACTTGCCAGTCATATTTAATTTTGAGTGATATGAGTGAGTAGTAAAGTCATTTTTTTATTGTTAAGTTGTGAGTTAAATATTTGATACAATTCGCAAGTATTTAAAATCGGACCGAGAACGCCGCCTCCAGTTGGAGGCGGCGAAATTTCCAGTTTTCGTAATGGCGCCGGTTCTGACGTTTTCCTGGCAAGTAAATATCAAAATCGTTAAAAAAAGCCAGAAAAACGTCAGATATTTCGGACTACCTATGAGAGTGAAAAAGGTCAACCTCAGAGTTTGTTTAGTAAACATCTTGAAAATATTTATAGTATGATAAATTCTAGTTCTATCAACAAATGTTTTGATATAATTACTACAACACCAATGACATATCATTATTGTATTTCTTACCCTTTTGTGACAAGAAGCTCGTTTTAATAACAAAAACCACGAAATGTATAAATGGCGTCTGCAGTCTCTTACAGGAAGTGATGTCTTATAACTTAGGACTAGTTATGATGTCATTTATCAAGAATGACAACTCTTTACCAACAAAGTAAAATCGGTTACACCAATGACAAAGAATTAATGTACAGACATATTTGATATTGTATTGGCTTTAATGAGAGATAGGGTGCATATTTTTTACTTTCAAAAACATTCCTCCTACTGTGTATTTTATAATCATATATTTTGGGGGGTTGTATTATAGATAATTTTTAACATATTTATCAATTAAACGGATACTGTATTTCTATTGACAGTGTAAAACTGGTAGATTTAGGTGATTAAATTCTTATATTTATTAGAATATATTTGTTTGTTTACTTTTTTCTTATAGCAATAGAAAATATATAGAGTCCGTTATTTGTTATATGATATTTTAATGATGGTTAGATAATAAAAATAAAATTAAAAATAGCAGTGACATAAATAGCTGCCTTTTTTTATATTGACCCATAAACCCTTTACAAGGTTTGTTTGTAACAGAATTTCCGGATCCGATTCTTGGAAACAAAACAAAAAAGGCATAAGCAGGTCATGTAGTTTTCTTTGTGTTTTTCGTATGAAACGAAGTAAAACTCATCTATTATAATTATTTAGGTTAATTAACTAAACAATACATTTGAAAGCGGCTTTTTAAAGTAAAACGACTGCGTGTACTCGTATTTTAACGTCGTTTTACTCGATGGCTTGTCAGTTCAAAACTGTACGAACTATATTCGATTTTTTAAAAAAGAAATAGAGTAGAAAATACATTGTAAATGTTATTATAAATCTGTGATATTGCTTAATTTTATGTATTTTTTCTTTAATTTTCCACATGTTTACTCAGTGTAGTAAACACCGGATGCTAAAGGGGAGTACAATGTACTTTATTTCGATAAAAAAATCGATAGCGTTTTTTTCATATAAGAACAAAATTATGGGACGTAGTACGAAATTATTTAAATAAGCAATTTTAAAAGCATTTATTTGAGATAATTACAGTATTTCTAGTATAAATGGGAAAAATTGTCTTTAAATAGGCATTAAACGTTTTCAAAAAAATTCATATGTCCCAGAGAAAGGGGATCCGCCAATGCAAATATAATAATAACGCAATCCTTAAATGAAGACTGGCGAAGATTAATAATGCTCGAAAAGGGAGATTTAAAGGGTTACAATATGTATGCATCCTCTCCAGAAAAAAAGAGATAAATGCTGAATATTAATCAAGTTTACCTCCAAATAATCATCACATGGCCTCCATTTTTTGATACTCATTTCTATAATTCTGAAGGCTACGTTTGCTGGGTGGCTCCCTGTCCTTATTATCCATGTATAATTGACATTGTTGGGATAGTTCCTAGGGAAGCCCGGTGATGTTATTTGACCACTGATGTCGTCTTCGTATCGCAAAATATTAATAGCTACCAATTCTGCAAAATTCACGTATTATCATTTGATTCATAATGCATGAGGTTTGTCGACGATATACAGTTAACAAAAAAATATGTTACCTGAACATAAATTCCAAACAACAATGAAAAGAATGGCTGCCTTCATTTTCCAATCGTATCAAATGTATAAAAATCCTTTCAATCGCTGTGCTTTGGTCTTTCTGATTCCGTTCGCTCTGTTATATTCTCGAGATTCTCAAAACAATGAATATTTCCTCTAGCCAATAAGGAAACAACTCTTTGAAATATTTTAAATGTTTTAGTTAAAAAACGGAAAGTATACAAAGATTTCCTGGTAACATTTCAATATTCTAGAACGCTGAATTAAGCCGTTACATGTACAGTACCTATCACTGAATCCTTGAACAACAAAGAAACTATTATTATTAGATTAAAAGTGAGTGGGACGGCAGCCTATATTACAATCATCAGTGTATACAAAGAAATATCAACATTTAATCATACTGTCAACCGAATTTTCTATCAAATAGTAAAAATACGATAAAAAAATAAATAATATTAAATAAAAGTTAAATGGTTTATTTTCTCCTAAAGAATAATGTCTCAGTATTCTGAAGTCCACATCACTGCACGACCTATTATTTACGGAAACTATATCGTTTGTGCAATTGCGACAATCTAATAGTGTACAACCAAAAAATCGAACGTTTGTAATGACTACTTTGAGAAATGTGTCTGGGTTTCAGTCTCTTTTGGGAAGGAAATACAATGTAACTTCAGGTCAGCGTATATTGTCTTTATCGCATCGTGATAATCTAATTCAAACACTTACTATGAACATAACGTCTATGCATTATGGGTATTCTTAGTCTAGATATTTAATATGTCAGTGGGTCAATACTAATTTCTGTCTACATGCTCCTCTTGGTTTGTTTGATTTTTTTTAATTTGGTGCAACAAGGATAAGTATTATGTTGTTTGATAAAATACCATACATAAATCTTTTTATTATTAATATATCAACTAAACAACTTAAAATCACGAAATCCTTTTTTGTACATATTATCGTAGAAGAATATTTTTTTCATAAAAATTTAAGGTTATCAACGGTTTTTTTACTTGGTACTTTTAATATCAGTGTTGAAAAATCAAAGAGGAATAACTCTCTTTAAAGTTGATTACAGATCGTAAACATTTTTAAGTTCTTGGGTTATATAGGTGGATTGATGTTCTGTCAATATAATGCAAAATTGAGCACTCAATTTTGAGAAACATTAATTTTAAAATATAATGTACTATCGATAAATGATACAAAAATTTTTACTTTAATATCAGAAACCCTGGCCCATGAGATATTCATTCAAAGGTTTAGTAGAAACATCTCTGCTCATTTTTAACAATTCATTAGCACCCCCTGATGTAGATTATAGATGTCCAATACTGAGTAAAGAAGCAGATATTTAACGAGGAATAACATACCGGGAAAAAGTCACTCAAATTAACAGTTATTATATTATATGAAAGATATAATGATAAATAAACTGTACATACGTCAAATACCAGTAAGCGAAAATTTGCAGTTTGTGGAGACAAAATGAATATCTAAAAGTAACAATAAAAGCTCCTGCGGGAATCGAATTTGGGACGTACAGATCACATGCTTGACATTTTATTCACTAGGCTAGGGAGTAAGTGATATGTTGTCGTCGATAAAATCCTCTTCATAAAACGAAATGTTGTTTTGATCAGAGGTCAGTCATTTTGTGATAATGTGTTATTCCACATTAAAAAACATTAATAATGCACTTTAACCATTTGATCCAAATTGTTGTCATGTTCAAACTGTCTGTTATGTAAGGCTATAATCATATAATCCTTTGTCTTTTGTGAATTTATTTAAACATTGAATTCAAAATACCTATTTTTCACATTTTCACAGCTTAACATATATAAAGTTTTAGAAAAAGATGCTTTCAGATCTGTATCAAAACATCAGATAAGCTTGATATATAAACATGATAAACGTGTAGAAAACAAAGAGCAAAAAAAAAATATTAATACAAGAATATTCAAGCAAGTGCTTTATCATGATAATAATCACTGATCTACATTGTTTTCAAATAATAGTTAGAAACACTGCAGTTTGTCTTTAACTTGCTGCAGATCTGTAGCTCTCTGGTTGAAAAAATTTGGATAGACAAACCAGAGATCTCTGGTTTGTCTATCCGAATTATTTCAACCAGAGAGCTACAGATCTGCAGCTAGACTTTAACATGTAAAACACATGAATAACCATGGTTTTTTTCATAGTAAAGTAAACTGCACTTCATCAATGCATTTACACATTGCAATATTCTAACATTCACAGTCCACAAAGATTGCTATCCCCTCTTCCTAAGCATACACAACTTTCATAAAAATTCTATTCAATGTTACATCTACTGAAGCTTGCACACTTAACTGCAAGTATATAATAAGGGTTTTAGCTTATCTAATATACATGTAATGAATTCTAATTGAATATGAAAACAATTTAACACAATCATACAATAAATACATTCAAACAAATAACAACAGTCACAAAATTCAGTCTTTGGTCATTATGTGATGTCTTGAAAATGCCTATTAAATATAATGGTCCCTTTAATTGAGGCATTGATCTGTTCAGTTCAAATTAGACCGGGCAGTATGGAGCACTTTTGAAAAGCACCCAAACATTGATGATCAGATAAAACAGTATCGCTCCAAAAAAGGACCCAACTTGTTGCATCACACCAATCCACATCAACGCTCTAGTACCATACTGCCGAAAAACAGTTGCTATGGTAACTTTGGAATAGGTTAATAGTAGTCCTCCTAGAACCCACACGATGACCTAAAAATAAGTAAAACATTGTTTAAACACACTATATATACATGTATGTCATCCATCAGAACCAGTTATCAATCAATACTGTATACAAATAAACATTTGGCTCCATTTTATTTTTGTCCCTTTCATTCTCACTGTCAGCAGGTGAATTTAAGACTGTGCGAACTACTATGTCTCTTATTTTGGACTGTGCAAATTCCTTTGTCTCATATAATCTCTCTTTTTTCACAACTGTATCTGGGCGAACATGGCAAATTCAAGAAGGAGTGAAACTGTTTGTAGAAGGACAAAAATTGAACAGGGTGAATGTAATAAAACTAACACTTGCTTGAATTTCCATACTTTTCATCTAGAAGGAAGATAATAACTTTATATTATTGGCAATTTTAATTACAGAGATACCTAAAGACTAGTCATGGATTTTTTGAAAGAATTTATGACAAAGCTGTATATAAAATATAATTTCACTCTCATGGAATAATCAACATTATATGTATTTCATATAAAATTACATGTAGTCATTCACAGCTATGGAGCATATGGCTTAGTGGTCATAGGCCTTAGGTTAGTTATTGATAAGTCGATGGTTCAAACCAAGCTGTGGTCACTTAATGTTTTGTATTGTACACTCATACAAGGCACTTTATTTACAGTCTTAGTCCACCTAGCTGAAATTAGGTACTGGCTTATGCAGAGTTAACCTGTGATGGACTGGTGTCCCATCCAGGGGGAATCAATGACCCTAATCCTCTTAGCACCATGGAAACCAGGGATAAGCCCAGCCTTATGCACCTTCATGACAGAAGGACTTTAATTTACAACTATAATAGTGAACATTTATTAATTTGAACTCGAGTTGTTAGTTCATTCATATAACAATGCCCTCAAAAGAAAGCTGTTATATTACATATTCACAACAACTTACAATGAGGACTTCTCCAGATTTTGTTCCCACAAGTAAAGGAGATGGGCTGGCAGCTGCTGTGTACAGGATGATGGCGGCTGCTAGGGATCCCAGGAAAGACAGAAAACTAATGACAACACAGGATGTAGATGAGTAAACCAACACAATGAAGCATGCTACAGGGTTAGCGATGTTGTACAGTACAGCTGTTAGATGGTACACTGAAATGCCATATGGCATGCAGGAAAAAGTTTGAATGGATGGCAATACACTGTTTGTGAGAGAGTTCAGAAAGGCTGTCAAAATCAAGAAGTAAGCATAGCGTAATTTGGATATTGAATGCTCCGCTATTTTTTCAACTCTAATACTGTCCTGTGTTTTTGATAAAGTAACTGCAGTTTGATGTTTTCTATTTTCATTCACTAATGCAGACTGAGATTGTCCTATTGTGGTAGGGTCTGAGAAAGTGACACTTCCAGAATGTTCGCCATTACTGAGTTCATAGCTGTGGCATCTGCTATCCTCAGAAGCTTCCTCATCGTCATTTTCTACGGCATATTCTTCTTCATAGTAAGAACAATATTTCAGCAATGTAAAAGCAATGCCACTGAAAAAGACCATGGCAAACAAAAACACAAAAAAATCACGGACAGGGAAATTGGGTGGGTTTGACTGTGGGTATACATTGTAAGTGGTTATATTGGTGGTAGCATTTGTAGAGGACACATTGACACAAGACACGGACCCACTGCCTTGGCCCAGGGCTACCAGACTGGGTATCATCCCACTCATGCCTTCACCAATGAAATAGGCCGTCATGTAATCAGACTTGAAAAGAGTCATGAATGGCAAGAAGACGACCGACGTTGTGCAATCCACTAGGGCCAAGAAGAATTGTAGAATCAGAAGCACTATGCTTCTTTCTTCTCCAGCAACATATGCGGTGGTTTTCCAGAAGAATGCCAGGAAAAGGCACGCTAAACTACCTATTCCTAAAATGCAATATATGACTCCGTTGTTGTTAAGTTTTCCAGGGGCAAACACATTGCAAAGTGTCACAATAAGAGGTCCAATGTTGGCTATTTGGATTATGATGGACAAATATGAAGGCAGTTTCCAACCTTCTGGAAGACCCTCTGTAATCATTGCTGGGAGTTCTACCCATAAACCATTTATGTCTACCCATGATCCAATGCCAAAAATGATTACTGTTGCATACACAATCACGTCAATATTTCTAAATTTGAACACTCTCTTGTTCCTGTCTGAATTTTCTGTCTGTGGTACGCTTGTCTGAAAAAAAAACAATGTCATTTATTTATCACACTTATATTAAATACTTCAAAATGCTGTACAGCAGTGCTAATCTAACAAAGGAAAGGGCCAAATTAGTGCATACATATATGTAATACATGTATTGTATAATGATAGCTAGATTAACAGTTAAATGTAGTGTTCTTTTTTTCAATACAATACAAAGTAAATAAGTACATATCTATATATAGCAGTAAGTTAGTAACTGCTGTCAAAACTTGTGACAATACATTGTCAATTGAAAGCAGTTTTATAACAGGCCCAGCTAGCGAATGCAATGCAAGCTCCAATAACAACACCTGTGCAAAGAGAAAATCTCAATTACTATCCCCTTAGACAAACTGAATTTTCTGTCATCAGAATTGTTCCCGCAACCCTGTGTAAATTGCATTTGGCACTAAAATCATGCTCTTGCGACTTGTGAAATCAGTAAAAAGGTACTTTAAGATATTATGCATTAAAAATGTATTTAAAAAAACATTCTGCTGTGCAAAGTTAATTTTTAGGAGAGTTCATTTTAAATGACAGACCACAATAAACCTGATAATGATATCAAAGACATAAATAACATGTCTCTGATGATATGCCATTGTGTACTCTGAAGTCACAATGAATCAGAGGACAATAAACTTGGTAAGTGATGATGCAATCACTTTTTAAAAAGGGAAAATAACTCAGTCTCTGCACTGAAATTGTACCTGAGAGGATTAACAAAGTTTCTCTCAGTTATTAATTAAAACACATTGACCACGTTTAACATGGAGCATAATTTTTTATTTTCTTAATTTTGAGCAAAATTTAATTTTTAAATATTTTTTTATCATGAAAATTGATGTAAATGACATTGATGCATCCATTCAGTATCTTAATTATCATTATTAAACATGGGAGCATTTATTTTCATCTTGCGTTGGCCAATAAATTTATAACACATACAGTGTACATTATACAGTGTATTTATCATGCAAAAGTAAAACCCCAACAAATTAAAAATCACAGCATGTACCAAAAAACTTGATTTGCAACATCGGAAGAAACCACGGTCGTTTTTCTCTCCATGAGTTTCCGCTAATGGCAAAACAGTAAAAGATGTTAATTTTAACATGCCGACAAGGTAGTATTATACCGGGAAGTGTAAAACGTCCATTTAAAAAACATGAAAGCCAACAAATCCATAAAAACTGAACAGACAACCTCAATAACATAAAATTACTTACAAAGTTAACGCCACTATTCCGATGAAGAGTCATTTTGTTGATGATGTAATGATTGCCCTTGTGTACTTCACTAGGTTATTAGTCATGCATGTATCGACATATTAGATACTTGTAAATTGTAATACTGCTATAGTTCACAGTCAGTACAGACACAAAACTCACCCAAGTGTAATAGTCGCGTGTGCTGCCACGAGTTCCCATAATTTAAAAAAAATTTAATCCTATAATCACATGTCCCGAAGTACGGGTTTTGTAATTTTTTGTTGTCGTCAAATCGGAAATAAAAATGTCATTGTAAAAAGGAAACCCTAACGATGTGACTAAATCAATCCGAACAACACCGTCCAATAGTCCAATCAAAACTTACGTCAAAAATGTTATTGCATCTACATAATTCAACGCAGAATTATTTTTTTTAAAAACCGTCATATTTGGTGTTCTGTTGGGACACAGCCTGACCAGCTGCTGACAGGGGCTTGTATATAGAAAAAAAAATAATAAAAGTGGGTACCTCGGATGAACTTAATACCGTTTTATTACGGGCCGCCGGAAGGCGGACCGTTATTTGATACACATTTAAATATTGTTACTGCGTTTCTGCGGGATAGTTCTTTTTTAATAGAATTAATACTATGCTTATTTTTATGAATTAAAAGTAAATTTGCATGTAGAAATATGTTTTATGCCTTTTAGAAAATATCACATATTTTTTGTTTTACTCGTAAATGAAAAGTAGGTCATACTTAGTAGATTGTCGTATTTGTCGCGTTGTTATCGAGACCAGAGACATAAATAACATGTTAAACATGTTATTTATGTCTCTGTCGAGACTATAATCTATTCGGAAATCATTCTTTCAGGATCGGCATGCGGGACATACTAAAGACCTGTAATACTAAATGACCTGAATGTCATTAAATTTTATATTAAATGATATATTTGAATTTCTATGTGCCGTGTCAAATAAAATGACTTTGCGTGTGTATTTATTATATTTTCATGTAAAAAGTGGTAGAAAATATCATGAAATGACATTTAATTTTATATCAATTATTTACGCAAGAATATGACAGAAATGAAAATTTGAATTGACTGGAAAATTTGAACTAATCCATTTTTATTTTATTATGAGGTCCCTTGGAATCATATATGAAACTAATGCATTAAGTTTTCATTCAATACAATGCAACAAAAAAAAACCAAAATGGTTTGAAATACATAATCTCCAGGAGAAAATGATGAGTTGAACTTTGTATTAGAGTAATGTACAAATCATGCAGTGTGTTCTCCATTACTTCATACTATGGCAATAATCATACAATTTCCGTTAGAAATGCTTACAGTAACGAAACCGATTCTTTATGATAATAGTAAAATGTTAAACTTCAAAACAAGTTGCTGAAAGTATATTAAAATTTACCATAAAAATTAGTACAACCAACTCTTATTTTCTTCTTTGTGGTGTTTTTATGTAAACAACCAATGATTCATACAACAATTATATTTTTTTGCGGCCCATTTGACGCTTGCGTCAATATGATTTCTTGTTCTATTCTTGATATTGATAATGGAGATCAATTTATAACATATGATCATATTTTAACTGGCTTCAATTGCATGTGCTTATAAACGAACATGTGAAAAATGCGAAGCATCTGGTCACTAATATGGCACGCCAAATTCATAAAAATGAGCTAAACATAGTTTCACAGTCGATAACCTAGGTTTATCAGCTGTTAACTATAGTTTACGGATCCTAAACTATAGTTTACGATTCGTTAACTATAGTTTACATCTGTGAAACCATACTGTATTTCACGAATGTAAACTATAGTTTACGAATGATAATCATAGTTTATCTGTCTGTAAAAAACGTTAACAATAGATTTTGCTGATAGATATAGATTCACATTTGTTAATTATAATTTACAATCGTAAACTATAGTTAAAAGTTGTTAATTATAGTTTCAAAAATCGTGAAACTACATTTATCAGACAAATTCACAAAAATGAGCTAAACATAGTTTCACAGTTCGATAAACTAGGTTTATCGACTGTTAACTATAGTTTACGGATCGAAAACTATAGTTAACGACGTTAATCTATATTTCACGTCTGTA
The DNA here is from genome assembly GCF_963853765.1 of Magallana gigas. Classification (NCBI taxonomy): domain Eukaryota; kingdom Metazoa; phylum Mollusca; class Bivalvia; order Ostreida; family Ostreidae; genus Magallana; species Magallana gigas. The sequence goes on from NC_088855.1 coordinate 11,812,471, forward strand.
AACATAATTTATCTGATAAATATAGTTTCACCATTGTGAAACTATGATTAACAACTCTAAACTATAGTTCACGAATGCAAATTGTATTACTTAGACATTAAGGCGCCAAATTCACAAAAATGTTATAAACATATATAGTTTTACGTTTGTAAAGCATGGTTTACAAACAGAATCTCTCATTTAGTATCTGACATGCGGAATTCTCTGTGAAACTATATTTTACGACCCTAAACTATAGTTTACGATTGAATCTATAGTTAACTAGAGTTTTGTTCGTAAATCATAGATACGTTAATCCTAGTTACAGCAAGATAAGATTTTGCCTTAACAACGATCATTTTCATTGGTTGTTAAGATATATATTTCTTTTTTACAAGAAAAGTGATTTTTCGATAACTTTCTGGCAATTGAAATTATTAAAATAACTTAACGTTTTTTATTTTGATTTAAAAAACATAGGTAATCATAGATTACTAAGCTCACCGAGACGGAGCATCACCCTTATGAGACATCACCTTCATAAGACCACCTTTATCATTTTATATGAAAATCATACTTTATGATCTTGGATATTCATGGATTTTGTTTTGACAAAATATCGTATATCATCTGATAAATTTTTTTATGATAATCATATGTTCATATGTTAATCAATACAATGATATAAAATTAAATATTGCATCATGTCTTATTTATAATATATATCATATAATACAATAAAATACCGTAATAAACAATAATGTGATATGATATTGTAACGTATGATATGACATTGTATTGTGTTATACCTTATTGTATTTGATCACATAATACAATATCATAAAATATAATACAATATAGTATTATATTACAATCATATTACATAATACATCATAACATTGAAACATGATATTATATTGTATAATATATTACAATATCATATAATACAATTTCATGTGATATGATAATATATCATATAAACCAATATCATATCATACAATATCGTATGATACAATATTATATAATATTATTTTCATGCATTGTAACGAAGTATATCATTGGTTCTTTTGACATCACGTGTCAAAGTATAAAAATGCAGATTGACCTGTACTTTCTAAAAATAAGCTTTAAAAACTCAGATTGACCTGTACTTTCTAAAAATAAGCTTTAAAAACTCAGATTGACCTGTACTTTCTAAATATAGAAATAATTTTGTTTTAATCTTGCCAATTCTTCTTTGGAAAATAATATAACGAATGTAGCCTTTCACTCGGTCAATCCGTAGATATATCGACTTCACAGAAAAGCATATCGACCTCGCACTTCGTGCTCCGTCGATATGCTTTTCTGTGAAGTCGATATATCCATGGATTGACCTCATGAAAGGGCTATATTTGTATAATATTATTTTCATGCATTGTAACGAAGTATATCATTGGTTCTTTTGACATCACGTGTCAAAGTATAAAAATGCAGATTGACCTGTACTTTCTAAAAATAAGCTTTAAAAACTCAGATTGACCTGTACTTTCTAAAAATAAGCTTTTAAAACTCAGATTGACCTGTACTTTCTAAATATAGAAATAATTTTGTTTTAATCTTGCCAATTCCTCTTTGGAAAATAATATAACGAATGTAGCCCTTTCACTCGGTCAATCCATAGATATATCGACTTCACAGAAAAGCATATCGACCTCGCACATCGTGCTCGGTCGATATGCTTTTCTGTGAAGTCGATATATCCATGGATTGACCGAGTGAAAGGGCTATATTTGTATAGTATCATATCAAACAATATTGTTTCATATCATACAATACTATATCATAGGAATCATGTTATATCATTTATCAACAAACACATCTATCTATCGAGCTGGTTTGAGTGAGGTAGGAGATATCTATAGCATCCTTGATAATGGAGATCAGGCTCTGCATCTGAAGCAACCTCTGCATTTAATTTATAATAAAGTTAAATCAACTATGCAAGCTATCATCTATAAACATGTGACCTGTTCCAAAAAACTAAACCTCATCCAGCATTCGAAACCTATGGCTCAGATTCAGCATTCAAGCCCATCAGGTGCATTGGTATCATAAGACGCATCATCCATGCAAGTTTGGTGAAGTTTGGACCAGTAATAAGTAAGATATCATCATCAGAGGGCACTAGCAATTAAAACCTTAACTTTCTCCAGCATCCGCAACCTATGGCTCAGATTCAGCATCCATGCCTGTCAGGTGCATCTGTATCATAAGACACACCATCCATTCAAGTTTGGTGAAGTTAGGACCTGTAATAACTAAGATTTCTTTTTTAGCATTCTTGATAATGGAGATCAAGCTCTGCATCTGAAGCTCCCTCTGCGATTCATTCATATTACAGTTAAATCAACTATACAAGTTTGAAATAGTACTATCATCTATTAAACATGTGAGCTGTTCCTAAAAACTTAACTTTATCCAGCATCCGAAACCAGACTCAGCATTCAAGCCTGTCAGGTGCATCAGTATCATAAGACACACCATCCATGGAAGTCTGGTGAAGTAAGGACAAGTAATAACTAAGATATCATCATCAGAGGGCACCTGTTTCAAAAACTTTATTTAACCAGCTCTTAAAACCTTAACCTCCTCCAGCATCAGAAACCTATTGCTCAGATTCAGCGTTCAAGCTTGTCAGATGCATCAGTATCATAAGACGCACCATCCATACAAGTTTGGTGAAGTTAGGACCATTAGTAACTAATATATAATCATCAGAGGGCACCTGCAACAAAAACTTTAACCAGCTCTTAAAACCTTAACCTCTTCCAGCATCCGAAACCTATTGCTCAGATTCAGCATTCAAGCTTGTCAGGTGCATCAGTATCATAAGACGCATCATCCATACAAGTTTGGTGAAGTTAGGACCATTAGTAACTTAGATATTGCTATCAATGGGCACCCGCAACAAAAACTTTAACCTGCTCCAAAAACCTTAACCTCCTCCAGCTTCCGAAACCTATAGCTCAGATTCAGTACTCAAGCCTGTCTGGTGCATCAGTATCATAAGGCACACCATCCATGCAAGTTTGGTGAAGTACAGACCAGCAGTAACTAAGATATTGCTATCAAAGGGCACCTGCAACAAAAACTTTAACCTGGTCCAACAACCTTAACCTCCTCCAGCATCTGAAATTTAGGACCCAGATTCAGCATCCAAGTCTTTCAAGTCCATAAGTAGGTCCAGATGCATCATCCATGCAAGTTTGGTGAAGATAGGACAAGTAATAGCTTAGATACAGGACCTGCAACAAAAACTTTAACCAGGTCCGGACGCCGACGCCGAGGGTATAGCATAAGCTCTCCGTGACTTCGTCTCGGTGAGCTAAAAATTAATACAAACAACAACAAAAAACATCTTCCCCTGCCGACTCCAACCTTTGTAGATTACGGCGTATATCAGACAAAATAGTAGGATCAAAAGAGTCGCTGGTAACTTGGCATCTCAGATTATCGAGCAGAGAATTAATTCTCCTCATGCAATTTTGTACAGAGGGCAAATTCGCACGTGCTTCCCTATTAAGAGCCATTTTCTACAATGGCGCACATTTTGTATCGCTTCTCACGATTGGTTACTCGAGATTTTAAATTGAAAACTGTAGTTAACACACATTTATATTCATAAACTATGTTTAACAGACGTAAACTATAGTCTACGAACGTGAATTATAGTTTAGGACGGTAAACTATGATTAACAAACGTAAATTATAGTTTATCTCTCAAAACTATAGTATAGGATCGTGAATTATAGTTTATGTCTTTTAAATATGATTTATAAATATAAATGGCAGTTAACTATAGTTTAGAGCCGAAAACTATAATTAACGATTGTAAAACATAGTTCATCTGATAAATATAGTTTCACAATCGTGAAACTATATTTATCAACTCTAAACAATAGTTTACGTATGTTTGTTTTCAATGTTAACTATAGTTTACAGATGTGAAACAAAGATTATCGCGTTAACTATAGTTTACAGATGTGAAATATAGATTAACGTCGGTAACTATAGTTTACGATCCGTAAACTATAGTTAACAGTCGATAAACCTAGTTTATCGACCGTGAAACTATGTTTAGCTCATTTTTGTGAATTTGGCGTGGCATACACTAACTTAGTTTTGATCGGTTCTCAACTGCTACTGGAGTATATATATACATGTACCGTTCAAAAAGTTACATTGTATGGTCAATTGCTTCCCGAGGTATTCATGTTGCACGGGCTTCTAAATGCATGAAAATAAAAGAAGCTACAATCAATTTAAAATGAAAGAGGTTAATTCTTTGTATGGATTTTCAAGGTATCTGCATTATTTTGCACATATATTGCCTCGCGTGTAGTCAAACACGTGTATCGGTTACAATTTTTAAGTATATGATTCCGCCTATTTCTTACAAAAATTGATTGTAATTCATAGCTCTGTAGATACTGACAGAAACGCCTCAATTGGTCGGAACATTCTTCAACCTAAGGAAAAAAAATCACGGACGGCAGGAAATAATCATGATAATGCTAGACTCCAATTCCCATTGAGTTTCTTTATCTATAACATACTGATATACATTAACAATTATATATTCATTTAATTTTACTTACTTTTTACGATCAATGTATACATTTTTGAAAAAAAAAAAGAATCGTGTATATATAAACAATAAAACGCTTTCTTCAATGATTAATGCGGGTTATGAAGGTAGAGATCATTGTAGATTGCTGCAAAATCATCACCTTCATATCCCGCATAAATAATTACTCTGATACCAAAGAAAGCTAAATATTTATACATGTACATCCACTAAGTATGGTTCTCTCTACTGCGTAGGGAAATTTATTGTGAATCACAGTTGGATAGAAACTGACAGATTTTGATTCACACGATTCAGTTCTAACGAGTTTCTCAATAGGTCGAAATTTAAACCTTCAGCAACTTGAGAAAAATCAATGACCGCAGGAAAATATTATGATATAATTAAAGGGGAATGGTCACGATTTTGGTCAAAAATTATTTTTTAATTAAATTAAATGTTAAAATGCTTCAGTAAGGCATTTTTGATAGGCAACTAAAAGAAGATTGGGGGGGGGGGGTTAAGATAGCACACATGCCCATTCGATTCAGTCGTGAAAAACCAAATTTGAATTTATTTTTCCCAATCAAATCCATTCAAATATATTATAATACAAGTTTGCAAAAGCGCAATTTTTATCTATATTCAGTTTTAATGTATTAAACAAATGATACGAAAAAAAAATATTGCATTAAATTTTGGTGGTATCGAACCCATAACATAAAACCCCTAGATCTATAAGGTTACTTTATGCCAAATGCTCTAACCACTGAGCAATTTTAGACAGAAGAAATCATGATGTTTATATACTAAGTGTGACTTTGGCCACGAATTTACGAACTTGTATTATTTTTTTTTTCAAAACGTTCAATTGTTGGGATACAAAATGATATTTTTAATGTATAGTGGGTTATTTCTCCACGTTTTTTTTTTGTTGATTGAAATCTGTTTGTTTTCCATTAGACTTTATTTAGACTACGAGAAAAATATGGAGCACAGCCCGACTCTATGAAAGAAAATGCCTTAAAGTTCTACAAAATGACACTATTTGCAGGTTTTGATACGTATACGCCAGTTTGAGTCAACATATTCCAAGTATTGAACATATTTATAGGTTACAAATCAACGATATGTTCAATATATATTGTTTTAAATGATTTTTAAAAACAAATATCAGATTTATTGATATTTTAATTTTTTAGTAGGTCTTCCAAACGTGTATGGGCATTTTACACGCCTTATCCACCCATCTTCTTTGAGTGTCATTCGTTGAGTTTTATGCTATGTAAACAAAGCTTTTGTTTACATTCTTAATGTTGAAGAAAAAATTCCAGTTTTAGACCTAAAATGAAAGTGATAAACGTTAGGAATTGTTTATTGATGCTTGAAATGAATAACAAATCAGCTTGAAATAGACTTGTTACTGGTATATGGAACCAACGTAAGCAAAAACAGGGCACGAGCCTTGTTACACGACAAAGAACTGTGAGCCCTGAATCTTGCTTATAACTCAACGACTCACTCTCAAATTTCATTTGATCATTAGAAATGCATTTCTAAAGTATTTTAGATAATAATAAAAACAGAAATATAGAATTTGACCAAAACCGTGACCATGTGGGTACGCAACGTTGTTTCAACGTTGAGGAAAGGTTGAAATCAAGTTGCAAAGTGGGCACGCAACGTTGTTTCAACGTTGAGGAAAGGTTGAAATCAAGTTTCAACGTTGATCAACCATTATTCAACGTTGATTCAACGTTGAGGTTTCAACGTTGAAACCCAAACCATATATATCAACGTTGATTCCACGTTGAAGACCCTACTTACTTTCAACGTTGAAGACATCAACCACTTTTCAACGTTGAAACAACGTCTTAATAAATGAAACTGGCCACATATTTTCAAATTTGAAACTTCCTTTTCAGTTTTTAAAATTTAAAAATTTTACCTATATTTTGTCACTTGTGGAAGCATGAAATAATGTGTTTTACAAATATTAATAAATGTTAATTTCAATATATTTTCATTTTATTTGATTTCGAATTAAATTGTTATATTTTTTTTCCAATTTTAATATCAAAGATTGTTTTAATGAAATGTTAAATAGATTTTTTCCTTTATATTTTAATACAAAATATTTTTTTGATCAAGAAAATTGAGATTGAGCTGTGCGTACAGCAAGTGGCCAATTGCATTTTAACTAGGTCAGTGATATGGGGATGCGCAGACCCAGCACTACTGCAAGCACTGCTCATCTTGGGAGTTATTCAATTTACCAGGCTGCTCTATTTCAGCTTGACCGCTAAAAACGCTATTTGTGAACAAAGAAATTCAGTTCTTAGGTACACCTCGTGCAGCCATACACGGATTTTATGTACAGTACAATGCCGGGATTTTAGCTTTTGAACTATTGTGACTATTTTATATTTAAAATGGAATATTTTGGGAGTAATTTTTAGAACAGTCTACAGAGTGCAAATGATGAACTGATTATTGTGGATTCCACGTTTTTGTGTTGACATCCTTTGTTCCATATCATGGAAAACAAGCATGGCTACCATTTGGCGGAATGTTCGCGTGGTATCTTTGTGTTCATTTTCCCACAGCCTTATGGGAAAACATTTATTATGAAATGCAAAGTTCAACTTTTTAACAAGGACTTTATACAAAAGCTGTACTCGTATATTAATAGGATTTAAATGAAGAGCGACTTTTTACATTTGGATCACATATTCTTTTAATAAAGTGTCTAAACACATTAAACAGCACATAATTAAAAAATATGTTTATAAGAAAAAATTAACAAAAAAGTCATTTAATTTTAACTTTTTTTTTCAACGTCATATCTACATATTTTCAACCAGATTTCAACACTTTTTCTACGTTGAATCAACGTTGAATTTTGACGTCGAAACAACGTTGCATTTTCAACGTTGCCTAAACTTTCATATGCAACCTTTTTTCAACGTTGATGCTTGACGTTGAAACAACGTTGTTTCAACGTTGACATGCCCGCTGGGCCATGTCCCTTTAGCTCAAATTCTAATATAAGACGATTTGTTACTTTCTTTTATCTAACGTACTAATGTACATTAAGAATAATTTAGTTTCTTTAACTTACTCTTTTACGATCAATTCATTAATTTGCTAAACATAAACTGTTACGATAAAGTGTTTTCGTTGATGATTCATGCGGGTTATGAAGGTAGCGATCTAACGTGGGTTAATTAAGTATATATCTAGCATGCAATTACACTACCTTCATATACCGCATGAATCATAAAAAAACATTTAATGTTTAAGTATTGTAGACCCCAGGCACGTACATGTAGCTTAATTCGTTATTTAAAGGATAGGATAAACTTATCCTCAAAATATCATGCATTTGTTGCATGTAAACATACTTCATTTGGAACAATATTAATTTAGAATCTCCAATGTTTTATAGCTATACTAGAATATTATTTTTCACATGCATTTATAAACAGTGTCAGAAAAATCACTAAAAACCACCGATATTGTGAGGGTAAATGTTAATGACTTCAACCGTAAATAAAAAAAAAAAACCCTAACAAACAAACTAAAAAAACCCAATACCTGAATACGTAACGATACGGCACCTACCTTGGATAGTGTTAAATTGTACGAACGTTCATCAAACTCCTCCATACCGTCCCTTTAGCTGAATGTCTCTGATACAAATTTTGCTTTCATAACTAGAAAAATCGCTTACGTTATAGGTAGGTTACAAAATACGAGAACGTGAAAATCGTGTTTTCTAAACACAGATGCCTGGTGGCCTTGAATGGTCAGGTAAAATAATATGAAAGCCCATTGTGCTCATTTTTTAAAACTTTTTGATGCGTTAACAGCTCGAAACGTTCGTACGAGCACAAAACTGTCGCAAACAATTATAATCAGGGGCATATCTGTAGATATCTTGTGATGACACATGGTACAGTGAATAGTGAATACTAATACAATGTAAATATGGTTTGGGGGTGGGGATCTCAATGGTTTTAAGATATTTGAGTACTTCCTTATTTACATGTAGTGGGATCGGGACCATCCCGGGGAGTCATGAATAACATATTATTTGATGCTCCTTGACATAAGATACAATAATATCTGGTATTGTCAATTGTTTTCAAGATCTTTGAACACTTTCTTTTCTGGAGGGGGGGGGGGGGGCAGGACCACTCCGGGGCTTATGACCTACATAACTTTTCATGCCCCTCGACACAAGAAAACAGGAATATATCTATATATCGTTCTAAGGGGTAGGGATCTCAACGGTTTTAAAGATATTGAAGATTTCCTGTTCTAAGGGAGGGGAGTCAGGCTTTGGGGCTCACGACCTATATGCAAGTACATGAACCATTTGATGCCCCTTGACACAAGGAACAAGAATATATGCAGTTTAGAGTGGGAAGCTCAACCGAGTTCTATATATCACACTTCCTGTTATATGGGAGTAAGGTCCATCCACAGCGCTCATGACCTTCATACCATTTGACGAATCACGACACAAGGAATTTAATTTCTTTTCGCTGGCAAATGGAACAATTTTGTAAGTGTGTTCGATATGTTTTCTAGTGTGAGGCTTAGGATTTAAATAATGCAGATGGATATGAGTGTTATATGTCACAGGTATTTAAACAGGTGTATCTTACATGTGGTCATTCGAGTTCGTATTCAGCTTTCAATATGTCCGATATTGAAGAACATAACTCAGGGTAAATCGAAATTAATATTGGTTCAGATTCTTTATTTTGTAGAAAACTTCAATAGACAGACGTCATCAAGATGTGGAGAATCCTTAATTAAATAAATATTTAATTTGTATATTGTCTTACAGAAGACCAGGAAGGAGATAAACGCGTTGATATGTATTTATAATTAAAGCTGAGTACATAACTCATGTCTATATATAATGAATTGTTGCATTGGTAATGAGTTTTTGTTATTAACTGCTATAGAAAAGAATTAATGTGTTATTTGCGGATAACAAAGTGAAGGAGAAAATAACAATAATGTATATGGTGTAGGGGTAGGGTTCTAAACGGTTTCAAGATATTTGGGCACATCCTATCTCAGGGGGTCAGAACCACCCCAAGGCTCATAACCTACAAAAGTACGGTATACCATACGATGCACCATGACACAAGGAACAAGAATATATTTGGTTTAGGGGTCAGGATTCCATTTCTAAATTATGGGGCTGGAAATTACCACAAGGGCCAGATCTAGTGTACCAGATATCTTGCCTGTAACAATCATTTTATGATTTTGAACACGTACCCATGATATTATCTCTGACCGTTTTTAAGTTATGACTGTTGTATTTATAACAGAGTCTACTATTTTCCCCATTCCATATAAGACCCCACAATCCTTATAGGTACCCCCCCCCCCCCCTCAAAAAAACCAAACACAAAAAAACCAATGTGGTCGACCTACCTCAAATGAAAAAAAATTTAAGAACTTTAAGAACTGAGCAAAAACAATGAAAGTCTCAAAACTTCGTTGGAGACTTAATAGACGCGGAACTTCCGCAATTAAATGCGAAACTAATTGCAAAAAAAAAAAACCGAAAAAAAACAAACAAACAAAGAAAACTGTGAATTCATAAATTAAGCTACAAAGGCGTTAATTACGTAATGACAAATATAAACGCAAAACGTTAAAGTGCTGTCATTTTTAAAATTAAGGTAATTTATAGTTATGGCAGCAAGAACCCATGATAAAAAAATTTATGAACCTCCTTTAATCTTCACGAATAATGATTTCGTCATTTTTCAAAAACTATTGTTGCATCAATTTAGAGATTGAGTTCAAATAACTATAATGACACATGAGCCTCCTTACTGAAATAAATTTTGTCCCGAACTCCATACCATAATAATAGGAGTCAAATGGCGTTTTATTATGCTTTCTCGCATGGTGGAACCATTTCATTTCACAACTCGTAGAAGTTTATGTATCAGCGTTTCAACATATAGTTAAATTTTGAGAGACTGAAGGACAAAGTATATTGGAAACACTGCATGAAAAATGAATGGCAAAGAATTGGTAAGGGGAGTGTACGCCCATCTTGTACATTTGAGAACAAGAATGCAACCATTTCTAATTGAACTGGCTTGTTTCTGCCCAAAACTGGCCAGAAATGTTGCCAAAATATATAAAAGCAATAAATATGAAGTCATACATGTCATTTTGTATGAAAAGTATGCAAGAACAGGACAATGCCTTTTAAATCACTTAGAACAGCTGTCGATCTGCGCAGCTGCAGACGTATTTTGAAAATTTAAAAATCTGAAAAATCTGAAGGGGGTTCAATGGTGTCCTCTCTACAACCATTAGATAGGAGAAAATGGTCTCAGTTTGCTTATAAGGAGGCCGACTTTAATTTTCATTGCGCATGTTTTTGCACATTCTAGTAAAATACAGTGTATGTAAACTTTTTATGAGTTTTTTGGATACATTGTATCATTATTCCGATCTCGCATCCCTTCGAGGTAATTGTTAGGATAAAATAACGAGGGACGGTTCGATTGGATTTTATTCATCGATCACAAGTTACGCATCCATTTGCAAGTTTTGCGAGAATAATGCGTTCATTAATTTTATACATGTATATACATGTAGCAAAATTTTCGCGAAATAGCACTTAAGGTATATGCAATATGCCGTGCAATCGGCAATCCTCGGCTGATTCCGCTACGCTCCATACGAGTGCGCGAGACATCCGAGTAGTTCCGAGTGATATGCCGTGCGATTTAAACGCGACTACATGTACTAGTATTTGCAAAAGTTCTGCGTTTATTCGCAAAAGTTTTGCTTGAGGTTACGCGATTAGGATTTGTTATTTTTTTTGGGGGGGGGGGAGGGGGGGGGGGCAAAATATTGAAGTTTAAACTACTAAAATGAGTACTAGTAAGTCAAAAGATTTTATTTTAGATCCTTTTGGTTATAACTGTAGGCAGATAGCTTTGCTGTGACCTATATTAATCAAGAGACTGTGAAGAACAATAATGTCTCCTATTTAGATTGTTGATGTAAAAGAACAGTCGCCAATCTAGAAGTCAGGAAAAGGGGAGGCTGAGAGTGGTTTAATATTCAGATCAGCCCCTTAACAGTCCTAGAGAACATCGTTTAATGAATAATAATTAATTTATGTTGGTAAAACATCACTTAAAGTCAATGACCGAGGCGGAGCTCTGTGCAAGGCTACTTTCTTACACATGTATTTATGACACACTGACGTACTCTGCATATACTTGATATACTTATTTAACTTTAGCACGAAATGTCAATTGTTTATAATTGTGGTCAATTGTTTTCTTCGTGTACATGAATGTTTATAAGTTTATGAGAGAGAGAGAGAGAGAGAGAGAGAGAGAGAGAGAGAGAGAGAGAGAGAGCATTAGCATTAGCCCATCTTTGCTGAAACATATACGATCGCTGCAATAAATTGTATTGACAACAAAGTCCGGAATGATTATTGTTCCTAGGAATAACTAATTAATAAGCTTACATAATTATAAATAAAATATGTTCAAACTACGAAAAGGAGTTCAATAAACTTCCATAATATAACGAGGAATCCAGAAGTAATGTTTCCTCAGAGATAGTCTTTGAAGTTCTTTTCGTTGCCCCTTAGACATTTTTACAATCAATTTATTAATTTGTTAAAAGAAAGATGTTGATGATTCTTGCGGGTTATGAAGGTAGCGATCATTGCGAAAAAAAAATACTGCACTGTCGCTACCCTCATAAATATTAATATTTCGTTGAGTATTGATAATGTTGGGGGGGGGGGATATTAAAATTTTGAAGAAATGTACATTTAAAGTACATCTTCTCCACTATATACGCCCTGTACCTTGCTCTAAGAATAAAAAGAAAGGTAAATCAGATTGAAGCAATATAGCAGATTTATTCATAATATTAAAAATCTTAAAATGTTTTACACGTGAGATCAATACACATAATACATTAAGTACATAAAAATCCATTTGATTCTGAAAACAGAATCTTAATTTCTGACAAAATATTGCTCATCATATCAAAATGAACTAAACTTATTTATATTGAAAATCTAGAAAAAAACAGATACATTTTTCAATCCAATGTCCATCTATATATATACCAATATTACATGTAGCAATTCAGAATAACTCATTATTTTTTATTGCCCCCCCCCCCCCCCCCCCCCCCCCCCCCCGATTTCTATTCACTTTAGAATATGCCAACAAACATAAAATTTTCATTTTGTAGGTTCATATGAGTGAAAATGAAAATAAGACTATTCCAGGTCAAAATAGAAAGGTAGAAAAAGGAAGAAAAAGGCGCAAACATTCCTTCTGAGACTCTGAGACATTGTTAAGTTTTTCTTTAAATTATGCATCTAGTATGCTGCAGTAAAATTATGTGATATTTAAAAGACTACTAAAAACCAAAGTCTATCTTTGTTGCTTAAGATAAAGATAATTACATCCAGTTTTGCATTTCTCCAACCAGTTAACTCGATCCTACCATAAAATTTGCTGTATATTAGATCAAAACAAACATGCATTTGTTTTAGAAGTAAGTGATGCCCAAACACACAATTGGTAAGAAATCGTCCACAGTCAAATAGTTGTAATCTACCAGTAGATTTCCTTTTTTTTTCTTTTGGTTATTCAATTACTCTATGAATATTGCCTGAGCAGTATTTGTGAAAAAATTTTAATGTATGGTTTGGGTTTGAAGCAAATATCAATGCAAAGATACCTACCTGTTAAAAAAAAACAATAATTGTTTAGTTCCTTTGCACACATAACAATAGTAACAAAATCATCAAATATAAAAAAAATCCCAAAATACATATAACAAAGCATGTAAGAAAAAGTAAAAAATAATATTTACAAAAACTTAACAATAGGGCCATTTCTAATGCTGCATAAATCAATAGAGTTTGGGATAATAAGGCAAAACACACAACATTATAGAGGAGTGTTTGGGATGGGTTCATAAGCATAAAAGGACTTGTATGATATTCGATGACTGTGAGTAAACAAACTTTGAGATTGATACAAATTAAAGTGCAGTAATATGAGAAATAAAAAAATTTGTGATATGTAATCAGTATTTCAAATAAATAATTATGACTGAAAATGTCTGGAATGACGAACTGAGTCCTGGGTTTTTGGAATGAAGTAATGGAATAGGGAATATATTAGGAGGTACTGGCAAACTGACACAAACACATCAATAAATATCAACAATTTGTTAACTAAAATATACTCTATATATCTGGATATAATTGAAGACCTTGTAAATAGTGAATGGAATGACTGTCAAACAACTGGAAGGAGAGGTCTTTGCGTATAATGTTAAATTTGCACAGAGACTACATTTATGGAATGATAACATCACACCCAGGAATAACTTGGCTTGTTGTAAACAAACAAAGAATCAAGATAGGGTTCATATGGAGTTCCTTGTTAAAGTAACTTAACCATTTCCCTCTCACTATTCATGCTTCAGCTTCCTATTGCGGTAACACATCGCCTGCAGTATCAGAAACTTGCATTCATTGCTTTCCTTGAAAATAATGTCAAAAATTGTGTTGGGGACATTGTGTATGACCTGGATCAGCAGAAAGCGAACCACAAAACCAGCAGTGTCGCGGACAGCTTGTCGGGTTGTGGAGGACAGAAGACTTGGGACATATTTCCACTGGCCTTCTCCATTGAACCTCCAAGTGACTGTGAAGGGGAAGAGGAACACATAAAGGTTTTCTTATCACAGTAAAAATTGTATGGTTGTTGTTGAACATCAGATCAAGCATCACCGGTGTCCTTTGCAAGATAGACAACAATGAGTGCCGTAGAACTCATGGTCGCAGACTTTGTGCTGTGGAACAAGATGGCACCAGGTGTATCGGTCGAAGCAGTCTGTAGCTGCAAAGACAAAACATGTACTGTACAATTTTCTGAACAGACTACGAAGCTTCTTTAACAAATGTTTTGTGTCAAAATTTGCAGTCATAAGATGACAGCAGTTATTCTTAGGAAACTAGAAACTACACATGGAGTGAATTTCATATTTTAAAAGAGCATTTGATATGATTTTGTGAATTTCACAAAAAAAAAGTGAATGCTCCTCTCACATGAATTCTGTTAAGCAAAATTGATTATGTACTTCCAACTAGATTCTAATGAGTTGTGTCAGATCAATCATATTATCCTCATTTTACTACATGACTTTCATTTAATAATGTATGTCAACATTGTAGTAATTTTCATGTCACAAAATTTGTGAAATGGTGAAATGTAAACTTTTTAATGCACATCAATTTTTTTTTAACAATTTGAAAAGTTCCAGTAGCATACAATACCAAATATGAATTACGGTGGAATCATTTCAATTAGTGGGGGCCATTTTTTCGTGAATTGTGGGTTTTTTGCTTATCCAAAAGGATGTAATTTCATGGATGCGTTGGTTTTCAGTTTTTCGTTTAAAATGTAAATTCATAGGGGAGGGCTACTAAAAAATACCACGAAAAATTGAGCCACCAAAAATTCTAATGATTCCACAGTATGTATATTGTATTTTTTTGCAAACACCATCCATACTCACCACTACTATTAGTGGGACAAGCACCATTATCACAGAGCTGGGAGGTAGCTGGCCGGTTCTCAAGGTCACATCCTAGTGTCCTCTGACCCGTGTCGTCCACACATGTTATGTCTCGACTCTTCTGACCTTCACCACAGGATGCTGAACACTGCAATTACAAAATGGTTGATACTAAACTTAAAATGTCTAGAAGCTTAGAGACATTGGACTCATCAATAACAAACTGATTTTATCCTGCAATATTATTGTTTGTTAAATTAAATGACCTGGTAAACAAAACATGATACATGTAATACCAAGATATACATGAGATACTGTCATACAGACCAGAACAAAATGTTATAACGTTTCTCCTAACCATGTATGGCAGAAGTAGTATTACCAAACAAATCCAGCTGGGCACACCTCCCTTTTATGAATTGATGCATTTTTATCTTGTTACTACTTGTATTAATATTGTGGAGGTTCCACTTACCTGTGACCAGGGTGAGACCTTCCACTTTGGCCTGTCAATCACTTTGTGTGGACAGACCATCAGTTTACAGGACTCCTCTGTGGAGACTTTTGGCCGTGCCGACTTCTCGCAGTATTTATCTCGCGTGGCGATGGCGTTTCCCCGATAATCAACTCTCTTACACACCAGATACCTCTGTCTGACACCTGGTCCACAAGAATGGGAGCACTAGAACAAAAGTTTACAAAATATTTAAATAAATGTAAAGTCACAAAGTGAATATATGTACAAATGTTCCTAGTGTAATCTATTAGAAGCTTCAAAATTCAATAATAACATATTGATTGGGTTTTATGTCAAAAATTGAAACTAATGGCTATTATCTCATAAAACTACAAAGACTTTCCCTTTATCCTTTATTTCATGAAGCACAACAGATTTTCTGTGCCAAACTAATGTTTATATGATCACAATGAAGAGAACAAACATACATGTAACACACCCAATTCTGATCAGGTGAACATTACATTAAATTTACTTTTAAAGCTAGGAACTAGAAGACCCATAATCAAACTGATCCTTAGTACACGCCCTAGTATAAAGGAATCATAATGATTTTTATATGATCATGTTTATACGATCAAATATGATGATAATTACTTACTGGTCCCCATGAAGAAAGGTGCCACTCAAAGTTGGAGTCTTGGGGACACAGGGATCGTTTGCAGGGACGGACAATGGAGGGTTTGGGTCCACTGCACATTTCATCTGGGTGCTTCTTGCCTTTCTTTCCTTTGCTTTTACAGAAGACTTTCCTTGCCTGTGTGCCAGTTCCACAACTAACAGAGCACTGCAAGAAGAGAATTCATTTTACAAACTTAGAGCTTTGAAAATTTGTACACTACTAAACATTAATATCAAATGATACCATTCTTAACTTTAATATCTAAAAATATTGTGTACCAGTAACTAAACTGTAAGAGCACAAATCAAAAGAAAAAACGGAAATTTCAATCCTACCTCAGCTTGAATTATTCAACCAAAGTACTCTTAAATGTTCCACTGATCCTACCTTGTTCCATTTTCCAGCTCTCCAAACAGGTGGACATTCTTTCATGTTGCATCGTCTCGTACGGGCGGGCTTTGGCAAACTCTTGCAGTTAGACTTCTTGATTTTTTTATCGAGAGTCTTGGAGATTCTTTGGCGACATAAGATCTTTCTTCTCTGCTTTCCTCTGCCACAAGTCTTGGAACAGGAGTTCCACTCTGCTGGGACCCATCTGAAATGTTGAACAAACTTGTTAATTGCTTATCTCGCTCTTGCTAGAGCCCTTAAAAAGACCTATTAGTAAATAAAACAAGTTAGCAACAAAATATACCTTGGAGGACAAGCATCCTCATTGCAGGGAAGTTTACCAGTTTGTGGCTTTTTGGAAAGATCACACTGGGTTTCATTCACTTCTTCTTTAAGGTTCTTCAAACATCTGACAGTTACATTCATGGTACCTATCAAAATAAATCAATCCTTAACTTCCCAAAATGTTAATTAGTCATTTACACAAAGAACATGTGTTAGATTTTAGAGATCTTTATGAGTGTATCTGTATTTCTAGATAGACTCTACCTCCAGCACAAGGATCGGTACATGCAGACTCCGACAGACTCCAAGTGTAGTTGTCTGGAGGAGTGTGGCTCCTGAATGGAGAGACCAGGTGAGGAATGGCGTACTTATACTGGATGCCAGGATTCTTGTCCTGGACAAGGATCTAAAATCAAACAGCATCTTGATTATTCAACAGATATTTCCACTTTAAAAAAAAATTGTTATCAAAGCAAATATTGTGATCTTTTTCTGGAAAAGGGAAAATAATAACCAGCATTTTGATCATCTTACAGAAATTTTCACTTTTAATGAAATATAAGTGCAATTATATTTGTGATATCCATTTATTTAATATAATGACATCATTCTGATTTCTTCAAAAATCACATTCACCTTAATATAGATATAGTGTTAAATCTTACCTCCAAGACAATGTCCTCTTTCAATGGTCCCATGCTTTCCAACGTTTCTGGCTCATTATAGGGCCTTGTATATGTAAACTGGGCGCCACCTAGCATGTACTCCCCGGGCCAGGCCACTTGCTGTTGACCATTGAGATAGTAATTTCCATAGATGTCTCTGATGGCCAGATAGTTTGAGGATAAGTTTTTCTCAGAGATTTTTATTGATGTGGCTGTTTTAGGAATCACAGCAACAGGAAAATAAGCTGGAATTTAAAAAGTTATGAATATTTATCCTGAAGTAAGTTATAAAACAAATTACATAGACATTGCCTTTTCTCAACCTCAAACACAGATGAAGGACACAGAATTAATAGAACTATCAATTCTATATTCATTTGATATCTCAAAATCCTTAAATTTACTATTATAACGTTCAAATTGTCCTTACTGTCATGGTTTGGTTGTTCAGTATATTCTCCCTGAATTATCCGACAGGTCGAGTTATCTCCCTTACACACTCCACACTGATCATTTTCTGCTGTTGAGCCAACCATCATATCACATCCTATTGGCTGTAAAAAAGATTGATTCATGATCAATTCAAATTCATATATTACATCACTCAAAATTTTCAAAAAAATATTTCACCTCTCTCTCTCTCTCCTCTCTCTCTCTCTCTCTCTCATCATTTTACACAAAAGGATTTTAATGTTTATATTCACATACATCTTTGTTTTAAAAAATTAATAAATTGATTGTAAAAATTTTTAAAGGGACAATGAAAAGAACATGAAAGCCTAAAAGCCCATCTCTTAGGGAAAACGTTAGTTTTAGATTCCTTGTTATATTACAGAAGCCTGTTAAACTCCTTTGCTTAGTTTGAACGTATTTAATTGATAATTATGCAAATTTAATTTATTCTTAGGAAGAACAATTAGTCCAGACTTGTTTTAAATACAGTTTATTGCAGCATGATTGTATCGGTATCAGCAAAGAAGCCCTAATGGCTAGTCTGTCTGTCTGTCTCTCTCTCTAACTCCTATACCTGACAAGTTCCCTCCACACAGATATCTTTGTCTCCCCTACACTTCATCCCATCAGTTGCTGTGTGTTTTATAGTGAATACGTAACTACTGGTCTCTGCCATGCAATACAATATGCAGGGTTCTTGTGCTACAATAAACCATAAATATACTTAGTTATATATAAATCTCTTAGACATATAAAACATGTGCATAACTTTAAGTTTAATCAGGAAAATTTATATTAATCCACAGTTAAGGTACCTCACTACATCAAAAGTTATACTTTAGATAAAGTACATCACAAGATGACAATTTAAATATTTTGTTAAATTGTTTTTTTTTCAATAATTCACAATTTATTCAATAAGTCTATTATTACAAAATCCCTGCATTACACTACCGTACAATATGTGTGATACCTTTGTAAAGCTTATCGTTAGGCCTCCAGTCAAGCAGCCAGCCTCGGAATGGTTTTTCGTTGTACGAGTGACACTGCTTCTTGTGAAAGTCTTCTTCTCCTTCAGTACATGGCTACAGAATACCAATACACACAATCTATTCCCGATTTCAATAATGATGTCAACAAATAGACTAGTAAGTATGTAGTCTGTACAAACAATGACATTAAAAATCCATATTGAATATAAATCTAACCTCAAAGTTGCACATCTTTCGGACCTTTGCTTCCCCTTCACAGGCACTGCCTCCATATTGTGGTCTGAAAACAAAAAGGGCTTGGAATTCTCAGTGCAAATCTCAATTCAGAAAACTTTTTACCCATAACGTGATCTAAATTTTAAGAATGCACATTTTTTAAACACAAGTGCACTTATTACAAACACAGGTGCACTTATCGTAAAGGTGATGCTGAACCTTGTTCAATTTTCCTAATTTTTTAAATTGGTACTCACAGTGGTTTATTGCACTGCCTCTCCCTGGTAGTGACCCCGCCCCCACAGGTACGACTGCAGTCTGTCCAATGTGTCCACGTGGACCAGCTGCCATCAATCGGGGATGGTCCGTTCTGTCCGAACTCCACACACTCTCCACTTCTACACCACTATAACAACATATGCAACCTAAGTATATGTAGATTTATCAAGTACTGGAGTGCTGTATCTATTTATATAAATGTTGTATCAATTACTTATTACAATTAAATACAATTTAACCTTATAAAAACCAATGTTCTTATTACAAAACTGTTTTTACAAGTGCTGGGATTTCATATAAGTAGATTTCCAGAACTTTGCCTTCTGAATATCATGCAATTTCAAAATAAGTGCTAAAATAGAGTAAGGTCTGTGTCCATTTTTCCTATCTTTACCTTTCCATAGCCACAAGAGGTTCCTTCTGCTGCTGGTAAAAACTTGGTTTCACATCTCTTCTTTCCTCTGAAGCACCACAAGGACTTACAAATATCCTAAAATACAACCTACGGTAGTTAGTTAAAAATATGAAATACACAACATAAAGACTAAATCACTCTGATTTGCAAAAGTTTTTACATGTATAATCCATCTAAAATTTGTCTTGAATGGATAACCAATAATATAATCATGAAAGTAAAGTAAACAAAAAAACACAAACATTGTATGATAAATAAATTTTAGATGTTTCAGAAAAAGACTCACTTTACCAAAGTCATAAGTACAGAGTTGAGCATGCCGTCCAAACTGCCATTTACACTGGATGTCTGCATCATAGAGTTCACCTGGCAACTTGTTGGGGAACTGAAGTTCTGCTACTTTTGTGGGTCGGTCAGCCAGGCATTGGGCTTGCGGGGTACTACAAGACATGAATACCTAAAGTAAGATTTAGCTCAGTACATTGTATGTGTATGTGTAGGACATGATATACATCGTTGAAACCTTAATATACTATAATTATATTAAATGGAAATCTATATGACTGTGTGTATCTAGTACTGCGGTTCTCCTACTAGCTAGTAAGTAAACCCTTTAGCTCTGTTAGTGAAGTGTTGTTTTTTAAATCGAAGGGTCTTGAATTCAAGCCTAGAATAATACAAATTTTTGCACACCTTATCAAGAGCAGATATAACTTTATAAGATTTTTAGTTCTCTTGAATGAAAGATTATTTCTGAATCACTGTTTTTGCAGGTGTGTAACTATATCCACATCCAACAAGATGAGCTTACTTCATGAATTTCATCAGGTAGGTTTTACTGCACAGAGACCAGTGAAACTGCCCCTCTTTGCTGACTAGGGTAGGGGACATCAGGGTACCTGTTGTCTTAGTACAATGGTTTCCTTCTCCATCATGAAACATTCCAAAGCTAAAAATGCATCATAATTCAATGCGTTAAAAATGTGTCAAAATGTATATAAATGTTATCAAATAATCATACATCAACTAGTATATTTTTTTCATCAGATAGGTATATTTTAAAAAAGGAATTGAATAGGGAGAATTAAATAGTATCATTTTCAAGGTAAACTTCAGAATTTGACACATCTCAGTTCACAAAATATATCACTTACTCAATTACAAGAGACAAGATTTTGTTTTGTGTGTTGCTGTGAGATTAACAGATTGGAAACAATTTCAATGAAGAATAGAGGCTGGATAATAGTTTACAGGAAAAAAGGACAAGTCATCCAATAAATGTCAGTTGTACATTAACACAGAATTCTAGTCTCTTTATCAAATTGTTGGAATAATGCAAGGTGTACAGTTGCATTAAATTGGGGAGACAAAGGTTTCATAACCCTAGTGGCCATATGAGCTGGAGTTTAACATTATGAAAAATACATTGCATGTGAAACTTAATTAGTCGAGTCTCCTTATGTCTGGACGTGATGGTTGGTTAGTAAAGGAACTGGAGAAACATGTAATGCTATCAGGTGAGAAATGTTGACAGCAGCCAGATATCACACATTGCTTACTTGTGACCCATTTCGTGAGCTATGGTGAATGCAGTCGATAGTCCCGTGTCTTCATTGATGGTACAGCTGCGGATTCTGTTGCACATACCCTCAATCGGAGCAAAACCTGCCAATGGCACTCAAAATTAAAACACACTTTAAAATACCTTGTACATTAAATGTACATTTCAAGAAATGAAGAATTATCACTACTCATCAAACTGTCTTACTGTTCCTGGTTTAAGAGATTTTGTTTACTTAACATATTCTATGAACTGTAACCCCGATTACTGCCCCTTACCCAGTGTATCACAGGGGGCGTTCTTGTAGGAGCAGAGATCAAGGCCAGTCAGCAGAATGGCATGGTCATGCTGTCGTCCATTGGCCCCCACCAGCACCGACTGCCAGGAACAGAAGCTGTTCAGAGTGTTGTCTGCATGGTATCCTATGGACAGACCCGGCTAAGCAAAAAAACAGAAGAATTAAAATAAACTCAACTTTAAGTCTAAAAGAGTTCTCTTCAGAAATTTGTAGCTGCAAACATCCCTTACAGATCTACAGTTGTTATGTACACCTACAATCTACTTTATCTCCAATGAACACTATCTATACACCTACCTCATCTCCTTCTAATACAATGAGCCCAACTAGAACAATATTCAAGTTATCTCCGAGACTGGGATCAGTGAACAGTTCTGACACCTGTTATACAAAGAGAGAAAAAAACAATCTATATTTTTTCCAACAGGGTACCTGTACTCAGGACTAATTACAAACATACATTTTGTACATCTAATATATCGGTATCGGTAAATCCAACTTCTTATATAATATTGGTGTTTTACCATATTGAAGAGAGTAAGAGTGAATGTGGTGATGTTGTCTTTGCCATGCTTGTAGTACATGATTTTGTCCACCACCACCAGAGTTTCCACGGTCCACTCCTCGTGTTCTGTGATCGCTCTCTGGTACTTCTTCCATAAGGGCTCCTCTTCTTCCTCCTCCTCTTCTTTGGAAGATTCCTTCGTCTCAGTCTGAGTGAGAGTTTTCTCTGACACTTTGAAGTCATTGTCAGTGTCTACAAGTGATGTGCTTCTCTTGTCTGAAATTTGAGGACCACAGCGTTAAAATTACATAAACCTCCCTTTACCCTGTCTTGTTAACATGTTTTATTTGACAAGAAACAGTCTGACACAATGCAAAGTTGTCAGAGTAATCGGGATTCCACAGCAAGTTTATTTATTTTAAATTTGCTAGAAAACAAAAGATTCTCTAATTAAAATGAAAAAAAAAAAAGAAAACCATCAATTCTCATATTCTTTGCTAAATATACAACACTGACAATACATGCAAAGAAATCTAAATCTTTACTTTTATTGTTCTGTTATTGTAATTTTTTTAAAAGCCCTGGTGCATTGCAGATGCAAAGATAAAAGAAAAATAGACAAGGTTAGACTATATAAAACTTGGGTCATTTCATTTATTTTATAAATGATCTTTTACTTCACATTTAGGATTGTTTTCATTAACCACAAATATTTAAGGACCATCAAGCATGCTGTTTGTGCATTTTCTAATCAATCAAGCTCCTTCTTTGCTCTAGTAAAAAATTTAAGCACAATATGAGAAATTGTGTTTTTGATGCCTGAATTAATGACAAATAGCATTTTGATTATAATAGAATAAAATATTTGTATATGCGAGTATAAAATGAGTCATGCTGAAAAGTTCATAAAACTTTTAGTGCAAGTTTATTTTTCACTGTAATTTGATTTTCTCCCCGTGTATATGATCAACAGGGGCACAAAATCTTTTGTCATTGCTTTTTTCCTGAAAATCTAGCAGATTTTCTATATCTGAGTCTTATATTTCCAAACTGTCCTAATAATGTGCAAAGGGGTGGCAGGAAGAGAGTCCACTACTTATTCCTTTCTTATTCTATGCTCTAAACATTGTAATCTCTGGCTCTGATGTGAGACAAGCATTCAGCTAGGGTGAACTTGCCTCTTCGCCTCTTTGCTTTGCCACAGAATTGGGTCTGTTTGGTGTTTAGGGTGGATCTCCTGTAAAGTTTGTGGGGCCCTGAGAGGGGGTCAAATGATGGCCTAACTCTGTGTTGTTTGTAGGGCTCTATAATGTAGTCCTCCTCTGCTATTCTGATAATACCATTCTGAAAGAGAGATTTATAGTCTTAACACTGCAAGCAATACATTCACTCTTCTATTATTAATAGTTCTTATAATACCACTTTGAGACAAACATTGACAGTCTAAACATTAATTGCTTCCAATACTTCACTTTGTTTGACTTAGAGTAAAAGATTCTTGAAATGACATACAACAGTAATCAATCAATCACGAAGTAACCACATCACTTAAAGTGACTTTGTAACAGGTTATTTTGGTGATGAAGTTATCAAATAAGATATATCATATGCAATTGATCACTCGTAACCTTTTCATTACAATGTACCAGCTAGTATAGAAAATAAATACTACCAGGCACAAATATTGAATTTACTTTTCAGAGGAACCTTTTAATTTTGGAAGTAAGTTTCTTACTTAGTGTAACAAACTAAATACATAATCTATTTTGTTTTGAATTCCTTTATAAAATTGTGTGCACTTTTAAAATGGACTACCCAATCAAATGTAATAGTTGATATAAATTGTCCATCAGGAATTCATACAAAATGGAAATTTCATAACAACCAGCCGAGTCCTGTCAAACGGGCCTCTTCACAGAAGCCTCTCTTTAAAAGCTGTGACAGTTGACACCTTGCCCTATAAAAGTCTGACCATTTCAAACGGCCCTTAGATATATCAGTGTGTCATAGGATACCGCAACTTGTCCCCCTGTATTGAATATGACACCAGACTCTGAATTCTAACAAGACAGAACACAGACCTGCGAGACATTAATGTTCCCTCTAGAAATGCCTGCCTTATCTGAGGTCAGCCTGGTTTGCCAATCCATGCGTCTGTTACATGTATATTAAATATACAGGAAAAAATATAAAACTTTCTGTCAAACTCTTATTTTTGATTTGCCAAACTTTAGGATTTCACCCCCCCCCCCCAAAAAAAAATTGCCCGACTTCAGAAATAATAACTAAAAAACGTTTTATAGTGCTCAAAACATAGTCAGGCTTAAATTAAACTTATCTGTAATTAATAATGACGCACTATTCTGACTCCTATACTTAATTTACTGTATGTGTTATAATTGTCAAATGATGGATCATTTATCTGGATCTTTCCTCTTGTTTGTATTTGCCAATAACCTTGAAGAAGGTACGTGTTCTAAACTCTTGCACTCCCACAAACCCATAATTACCTTGGAGTGCCTCCATTATTTACCAGTCAAAAGTGTCACAAGGAATTTTATCATCACTACAACTGTGCTTGACCCTTTTATACTCATAATATACCTTTATACTGATATTTGCTTAAAAAAACAGGAAGTTTCCTATCATTTCAATGAAAAAACAACCAAAAAAATCAAATTTTAAAATTTAAGCTTTAAAACATGAGGTTGCACTGAACCAAGTTTTACACCTTGAATGCGTTGATAAGAAGGAAATAAGAGGTAAATTTTGTACCTGCTTTTGATGGATCTTCTACATGTTAAATACATGGGTTCTTCAAAGTTTTCTGAATCTTATCAAAGACATACAGCTCATTACTGATGTGAAAAGATCACTTCATACGAAATGGCACCTCCCAAAATTTGGTCATGTGGAAAAGTGGAATTTCTTCTTACAATAATTGTCCATATCCAGAAAACAAATTACTTTAAAAAAATTGCATCTCACATTATCCAAAAGTGACTGTGTCACTCCCATTTTCTTTTATTAAACTCTTTGCATGCATATTTGACAGTATGCTCTTGATTTTTTCCAAGCAATTATAAAAATACATCTACATATGCATTATGCCTGCATATTACACAGTAGCAGCATTCTGTTTGTAGATAATGCATTTGAATATGACCATATTGCCCATCTCATTCATGCTTACAAGCACACATGTAAATTGTATGCAGTCATAAATCTTTGACCATAATACATATATAAATAAATCCGCTGGCAAATGCATAATACTGAGTTCAGAGATATCCAAGCTGTGTAACTGTGAAATTATACTGAAATTTATACTACCGGTATATAAATCATACTGACCAGTCCGTCACACAAGGATAGAGCCGCTCTCCCTCCCCGAGACCTCTCTCTCCCCGAGTAGTGGCAGGTGGTGCTCTGATGGTAAGGACCGCCAGATGAAGATTCTACAGTCTCCACCACTTCTGCAGAATCTTTGCTTCTTTTCCGATGATAAACTTTGAAGCCTGGGGCTAAAAGGTTGCGATTTTCGTTAAGATGAATTTCAAATGCTTGGCCTTGACCGGTGATGTTAAGGTATAATGTGTCTGTCCTTGCAGAGTCTCTTTTGAATCGGTTGCCATGTAATTGAGCATGTGATACAGTGTTTCCTGAGATGTCTGAGAGAACAGGATGTACAATTTCAAAGCCTACAAAAAATAAAAAAATCAAATGGTTTCTTTTCATAACCAATGTTTCAAACAGAACAAATCTAGTAAAAAAAAATTACCACTTTTAAAATGTCTATATTTTGATATAACAGAGAATTAATGTTCATAATTGCAACATCAAGATGTACAAAAGCAAGTGTTAAAATTTAAAGGCACTATTCTTTGGTTTCCATTGGTCTTTTCTTGCCAAAGGAAAATTATAACATTTCAGTCAATAGGTACTGAAGCAAGTGGCCACTCCACTCCCTTCTCCCACAGGGTTGCTCAAACAGTCACCCCACGAAGAATAGAAAGGATCACTAAAGAGATTGTCACCTATGGATTAACAAAACATCAAGATCTTGGCTGGTGTCAGGCAATTCAATCATTGACAACCGAGTCAAGTTTCCCTCATGCTGAGACTGACTTCAGCGAATAAAGAATTTAAAAACAATCGTGGCAGTGGGTATTCACAGGACAAAAAGGTCTATTGTAGAATCACTTCTTAATTCTTTTTTGATTTGCAGAGAATAAATCAGGGGTCAAAACATTTCTCATGATCTTTGTAGCTCTTTACATTATAATGGGTTTTTATGATGATTTATGCACTCTGGTACAATTATACAGCCATCAAAGATCCGACGTTCTTATGAATGACATGTTCATAAAAGAACAGGGGAGATAAATAAAAATGTCAACAGGGATATTTGTACCTAGATACACAAAAAGTCTACAAGAAAGGATTCGTACTAACAATTATTTGAAAATTGTGTAACAATCCTTATTTTTTAATATAAATAAAGCTAGTCAATGAAAGTAGGGAGCATGGTAAAAATAGAACAAATAGAATATACACTGTATTCTTTTCAAGAGCCTGTAAGCTGTGGCTTTAAATTCATGCACAACAGAAATTACGTTGAGCAAATAAAAATTAGAAGAACAGCATTAAGAATCATTGAAATAATGTTACATGAATACATTTTTATTGGTCGTAATAATCGTCTAAGGCAATAAAACAGGTGTCCAGACAAAAACTTAAATTATTGCGGCAGTAAAAAAATGTCACAGGGAGTTCATTTTCATGCCAGTAAATCACTACCCAGTAATTTCTGGGTCTGGGAGTTTTATTGAGTAGAATGCAGGGTTCTCCAGAGGTTCTGAACAACTTTCCATTGAGAACCCAGAGCGAGGAGGTGTCAAAATGTATATCAGTTGCCCAGATACTGGTTCTCTTACTTTCAACTGGTGATTTATGGATGTAACCACTTCATGTTGGGACATCACCTATCCCTAATCTTCAGAAAAGCAGTCATATTTTACCAAGAAGTGCAGTTCTGGTTAAGTTAATAGATATGTCATATTAGAATGTTTATTGTGCTGCTATGATCATATTTAAGGTACCAAAGAACCAATCATAAGGTCTATTTTTCAAATATTTTTTTCCCCACATACATGAAATTAATATTGTAAACAAGTTTAATTCCATAGTCATGGTGTCAAATTTATAGATTTTCTTGTTAATGCAACATGTACAATATTAACATAAAAAAAATCGATGGTTTTAATTTCATGAAAATACGGTGAGTAACCAAAACTTTAAACATAGTAAAAACCACAGTGACATTTCAAATTTGGAGTTATGATGGTATTCCTGCCATGTGTTCCTAAGATAACTAAATATGATTTTCTATGAAATAACAGACCTCTCACATTGTTTAAATATCATTTATAATGTTTGCATGCTTGATATTATCAATATACTGCATGCCTCGCACTTAAAAGGAAAAGTAATGAACATTAAAGGTCAAAATTAAAGTGCTTTGGTTAAAATTAATCCTTCACAAGATTAATTTACTGAAGATCGTACATTTCTGTTAAAGACAACCTTCTTACAATAATGATGTCATACCTGCAGTGTCATCCCTCTGGAATTCTGATGATGTCACAAAAATGAAGTAAAGCACCACCTGCAAAATAAACAATACACCATGTAAGCTTCATCCTGAATCTCATGCATGGTTTGATTTGAACATATTTTATTGCAATCTTGTACAATAAGATTGTCCGCAAGTTCTAAAAAATTAAATTGCCCTCTCCACAGATATAATTATTGCCCTCTCCCAATCATGTATGATTCAAGTCCAAGAATGTTTATAAATCAAGTTGGTCTAAAGATTGGTTGAGAATCCCCAACTTCAAAAAAAGTTTTCATTAATCAGAAAGAACACGCTGATAAAAGTTAACAGAAAGATCTGGTTGTGATGAAATTAAATTAAGGTGACTCAAACATAATGACATCCATATAACAATTAAACTTACTATAATCACTATAAAGTTTATTTGGCAATACATAATACATGTACATGTATATATATAAATATACTATAAATGTATCAGTACATCAGTTTTTTTGTTTAAAAGAGTTAACACTGACGTCAATGAAGACTATTCACAGAGTAACCTTGCTCAAATAGGAAATGAGAACTTAATTTGTGGCTGCGACACTGGTCATCAAAAATGTCAAATTAATATAAACTTAGTAAGCCCTAGCCATTGTGTTATGCAAATTAATGCCATCAACCATTCCCCTAGAGTTTACCTTACAGTAGATTCCGTAGTCTACTTTATATATGTCAGTTCCTTGGATAAGATTTATTTATTACCAAAAATAAATTAATGATTGCGGGACATGTGTAATGGATGTGCTGTTCAATCCCATTGATAATGTCACAGCAATTTATTAAAACGTGCGTTTTTATTGCTTGTCGCATGAAGGAAATCCCTTTTATAAAATTGGGCTACATTCAGAGATCGCAAAAAAGTGTAATGGATGCCACGGGATTGGTGTAGCCAATGAGATGTGTATCTTTTCTCTACCCAACTTCCCTCATCGTAAATATGCTACCCGACACACCAAGCCTATCGTTCAAGTTTCTCGCTGGTCTTTATGAATGAAATTCTAACAACGAGAGATGTTTTTTAAATAGCTGGTTCTTGGACTGGTGACAAACGTCTGTAACTGGAGCCATCTATGTGACACCGCCGCTAATACTGATGTATTTATATACATGTATCCACATTGGAGGCCTCTCTTTGATTGTTATCTATTATTCGTAGTCAAAAGACCTTTTTTACCTTCACAGTCAAAAGATCTTTTCTGGTCAATTTAAGCAGAAAATGTATTTAATGATGTTGCATCTCATACATAATCAACACCTCATCATTTCCCAACATTTTCTGTACTTTTAACCAGAGCAGTCCAAATAGCCATCAGTTTAAGACTTTGCCCCACAATACTTCAATGGACAAGCTCCCCAAAAGTACAAAATCTTGTATCAAAATCTGGCCTGTTAAAGGTATAGTCCTGCTATCAATTTAACTTCTGATCATCAAGGAATTTCATTCATATGAAGTTTTGCCCAAAATATGACTAACCATTCATTTGATAACAGATAAAGAAACAGATTAGCTTTCAACAAGATAGGACAAAGTTCCCATCATGCAACTTAAGCATAAACCATTTCTTTTTATCTTATTAACTGAATTGCTGTCCACAACTCTACACCATTCATAAGGTCTTTAAACTCAGTGTTTACATTCAATATTTAGTCCTTATGTCTGAATTTCCAAAGATAATAATCAATTCAAAATAAACTCTATATTCCAAACACAAACATGCTCTCCATTTTCTGCTTGCTAACATTAATTGTACTTTGTGTAAAGTGGACATTATGTCTGACCTCTTAAGAGTTTATTAAGTCACCCGGAATGGGTTTATGCATAAGGATATGCTATCATAACTTGTACACCTTTCACAATAGGACTTAACTGAGTGCTAATTCTTAGTAAAAGAAATTACAAATTCAATGGTTCTTATAAATACAAAACAACTAAGTTAGACAGCATTTACGTCCACAGACTGACAGTGTATAATTGTGATTTTTATCTGAAATGAACAGAATTATCTTTATTGCCTTCCTAATTCTCAATCATAGGGAAAGCAATTTTTGAATGAAAAGTGGGAAGATACACCTACATTTTACAATTAACAGCTACAATATAGGTAAAGATGCTGGTTATGACCCATAAATTGTGTCACAAAATACAATCTGGGAGAAAAGTGGTTAATCCTTGTTTATGGCGACATTTCACCAGAGATTAGCACTTATCCAAATTGACGTTACGATAGATACTTTTAAATCTTCGTAATAAGTCGTCTTAAAGTTGTGTTCCTTGGGATCCTCCCTCAGATTAAGTTTAATAAAGCTGCATTTAATATTAAAATGAGAAAAAGATTCCCCCTTGTCGTATTTATGAATTAAGAAGTTTTGCGACCAGAGATAGAATGTGCATTCTCCTGTTGTTGACAAGCCTCTTTTTGATTTTTGAATGAGGTTCAACAGATAACACTCCTTCAAGAAATCACCACATAATCCCGGGACTAGGAATACTTCATTATATTATTCAACAATTCGGAGCAACCTTGGTATATTAGTCAAATTATTGTGTGGCCATGGTCCTTCTTTTCCCCGTTATTTTGGCAGCAAAGGTAAAATAAGGGTTAAACATCCAAGGATTCACACAGATTTCATTCAAAGATTAATTCATGTTGGAGCTGTACTTTCCTAAGCTGGGGATTTAGGTGTCATTTAAGTGTGCATTAGATTATCTTATGAGAAAAATTTTCAAAATGCATGTATAACCAGGGCTAGGTAATATTTGTTGTTGAAAGAATTAGTAATTTAAAAATAAACGATGGATGAACAACTTGCCCATAATACATGTACATGTATGATACCATTATAGGAATGTTGATACATTAGTACTTCAATTTCCATAGCAAATTAAAGGAAGCAGATATTGAGATTTATATTTGTTTGGGTCAAAACAATAATGTGAGACAGTTCACTGTAAATGCTCTCCAAAGGGAGTGTAGAAGCGCCATTAGTCTCACAGCCTCTCCTAATCTGCTTGCTTTTTTAATGAAAGAAACTGTTTGACATTTTTATAACCAATCCTGAGTACTTACAAGGGAAAAGGAAGAAAGCTATTTAGTGACATTTAATGATTTACATGTACAAAATACAATGCAAGATTTTGAATGATTGATCTTTTAAGAGTCTTTGTCTATACTCTTGATCTTCTCTTCTTCTGGACATTGTATATGTATATAGATACATGTACAAGAAGAGATGAATTTAAACCTTATCCTCCTTCCTATTGTGAATATTATACTGTTTGGAGCCATACTTTACAAAGGGTGTCTGTATGATTACAATGTTAAAAGGAAAAAGTAAATCCATGCAATTCTATTAAAATGGCTTGCTTATAAACTAATGACATACGTGTGTATATGTCATTGATAGTTGAAGAAGAAGAAGATTAGGAAGAGACAGCTAATTGCAATTTGCACATTCTGTTCACAAAATTAAAGAAGGGGCAGTAATTCACACCAAACTGTGCAAAGGGTAATAAATGTAAGCTTGTGGGGAAAAAACCCATATGAAGAATGAACTTTTCAATTCTTTTGAATGAAACATATCACAAAAAGTGTCCCAGCAGGAATGGAATTATAGAAGCTTTGATTCATGTCAAAATCGTCATTGAAGCAGTAGCTATTGAGGGACCAGGGAAAGTCATACTGAGGTCATAGCTAAATTCAAACGCCTCATTTCAATGTCATCAAATATGTTACATCGTTTCATCAACCATTTCTCTCTCCCACTATCAAGTTTTCCTTTAAAGGTCAAAAACATGAGATCCAAGAGGGAAGACTGGAGGAACAGATATTCAAGATAAATGGGAGGATTTGCGAGACTTTTGATCTCTGCAAGTCTTTAGGATTACTCAATCTAGCCAGAAAACAGCAACACTATACTCCATTTACATGATTTTCAAGATACAGTTTAATTACTTTATTTAGTCATATTATTCACCTGGGTGTGTTCTTTGGGGGAAATTCTAAACTTCTTGGTTGACAAATATGTTTAGCAAGTGTCAATATTCCTTTCCTTCTCCTTGAAGTGTCAATCTAATTCAAGGTTTTAGTGTTTTTTTTGTCTACACTCTCTGAACATCATATGCAACTAATCAATGCACCAAATTTACCAGCTAGTGGGAGTACTAATGCAATAACATTGGTTATTTAGTCATCAAGCGTTAACCACTGAACCTGCCAAGAAAAAAATCACTCAAGTATTACTATATACACCTCCTCCGCTGGAATAATTAATTGGTTATCGGCATGTTTACAAGCTTTTATTCAGTCCATTGACCTTTGCAAGCCAATGTCACAAACCGCAGTGAATTTGGCTGCGCACCCTACCGCACACCTTTCACTTACTGGATTATGCTACTTTGCATTGATGCAAATCGGTTGAAAGATCACGTCACCTTTTTAAAACCTCATGCACACCCCAAAACAAATTGCGTGAATGTGGCCTTTATTCCTCACACCCAGTAAATAACGCAGATGGAGAACATTTATTATTCACAAAACAAAAGGTGAAGTCTTCGCCTCACTAAATAAATCCTTCCCCATAATGTGCGGATTTGTGATGTACAATATATAATTAGGCACGCTACAATCTCCGTCTCTCCAAAATCAGGACACCAGACATTGCTACTAGTGACCTCAAGATATAAGCAAGGGTTCAGCATTTAGAAACACAGATTGCCCTTAAACTTAAATTTCAGTTTGTTACAATTCAATATATGCCAACCTCCTCTTATTAGATCAAGTAATACTGATATCAAATGGTAAAATAAAAACTTCGTTGATACTCATGATCTGACCTTAGAGGTCAAAACGTTTGTAGTCTTCAAAACAAATCGAAAATCTATTTCTTGCTTCTATTACAAGTGAATGTTTGCCTTCCTATCTTGTTTCCTTTGGAATAATTAGGATTTAGGTCCAAAAAACCTGATCTAATAAAATCATTCTCGCAGCCTTTCTCAAAAAGATTAAAAATCCGCAAAATTTCGCATGGTACTGATAATTATTGAATGCAGGATTTTCTTAAGAAACAGTCATAAGTGACAATTTGTTTAATAAATTACTACCTTAACATTAAGGTCATGACCCAACTTTGACCTTCAACTTTCTCCTTTATGACAGAAGGAATCTCATTCCAAATAAATACAAATATATGTGTGTGTTCAAAAATACACAAAAGGGGTGTTAACAAGTGGGATAGTTGTAAAGTTTGATTTATATAGCCTTAATTGATTCTAGATTTGAGGGTTTTCGCTAGTTCAAAACTTACACATGAGTCATTGAGTTTGACCTATATTCTGCAGAATGAAATACCATTGAAAGATAGCAAATATTGACTTTTTGGAACAAGACATAGAAATTGGACATTATATCAATCAAACGGATAAACTTTGCAAACACAGGGACTGCAGACCTGTAGATTTGGAATAATATATGAAAGAGGGCCAAAAGTAAAGACATTTATTTTCTCTTCACAGTTATGCAGAGTTTTATGACCTTTTAATACTTGGCAGTAAACAATTAATTAAAGACTCTATATGGGAATCCTAAGTACCATGCACTAGCATTTTTTATAATCAAATATAGCTCAATATGCCAATTCTTAATAACAGATTTCTGCCAATTAAATTCTCATGGCGTCAATATTTGTTTTTCTCCATCTAAAGCCGGCCCATCAGAGTATAGGTAAATACTTAAATGGGGTTAATGGTATTTCAATTGAATTCACTCTCGACCGCAGATACTAAGACTCTATACTAAATATTTGAAATCTTAATGCAAGTCCTTGAAAACATATATATGATCCAACACAGCTCTGATTTTTTAAAGTGTATTTGTACGTCAAGCTTTCCGCACGGTCACGATTTTTATGAATGAAGTGATGACTGTCTGATACGATGTAGTCTGGGTTATGCATAATTTGGAAAAAACCAATCTTATATGGAATACTCATTTGCTTGATTAAGATCAATAAAGGTGACATTTAATGTATATGAATAAAACAAACGGAAAAAAATGAGTACACATATACCTACACCAATTTTCTTTAGTCTAAAAAGTATATTTGACGGAAAAATTGATGTATTGAAATCAGTTTTTAAAATCTAGAACACTTAAATTGGAAATAAAAAATTCATACCAATGACTGCATTCCGAAAATATTTTCTTTTGTCTTATTAAGATATCAATATCAAATAAAATTAAAAATCAAATGCTTTGCATACATTAACACATATAATAAAATGTTTAGAAAAATTCTCTGGCAACAAAGCAAGCCTATTTTTATCCAAAATGTGATTAATTTCATACTTTTTTGTATATATATACATGTCAAAAATTTACTAAGAAACTTGTGACATTGGTAACAAGCGGAGATATGAGATGTCAACCAATAAATGACACTAAACACAAGAACAATACATGTAACATTATAAAATATTTATTGCTACATCTAGTTTAAAATGAATCTCAATTCATCATAACTGACACACAATCCTGATTAATTAAAATGGATGCTACGTTAAAAGTCAGTTAATGTTCTGTTCATCAGTTATAAGAAGTTGTACATATATCATGTATATGTAGAAACTACCTTAAAATGAATATAAGTATGACCCCAAATAAGCCAAAGAAAGTAAGACAGTGTATTACTTATTCTAATAACATCTGCTATCAAAATAGCCATAATTAAAAGCCAACTTTCATTACTGGCGGAACCATTCATTGCAAAGTTAGTTCACGTCTCTATAAACATCCTACACATCATAGAGGTCTGAAATTTCAGAACCATTGACAACTTGTGTTGTTTGTCTGGTTTTTTCCCCAGTTGTGTCTAAAAGGTAGCAAAGTGCTATGACAAGGAACCCAATACCTTCAAAGAAGCAAAGATGTACGCGCTTACAATACCGATTTCTTAAGATATATACAATTTACACCTGATATAAAAGTAGGCTAATGTGCACTTCTTTTTTTTACTAGGGTGTATGCTAATTTTCTTTTCTAGAGTCTTCAGCAGATGATATCACAAGAAATTTAGTATGAATAATCATAACCTCTTTTAATCTAGTTTGGTTGACATTTCCAGCAATTGAAAGAGCCTTTAATTGAAGGTTTTGGTGGGGTTTCAAAGGCCACAATTATACCATTAATTTTCACTGAGTGTATTTACTCTAAATCTTTGATAGACTTATCCAATAAAATACAACCAGTAAATGATTCATACCTCATAGAGGATTCATGAATGAAATTGGGGTTTAAATTCAGAAAAAAAGACCCCAAAAACCCGTAAAATTGTATTCAGTGTCTTCCCAATTCATCAACAGAGGATCTCTTGTTAGTCATCACTCAGACACAAGGTTAGCATAATAAGCTGATCTGTATTCCTAAATTTCTGTGCATAAATAAAATCAACAAAGTTGATTGAAAACGATTTGTTTGCCAACCACTGCGACACTTATACAAAATCTTCGTTTTGATCATCGAACCAAGAAACGTATCTCCTCACTGAAGAAGCAAAGCAACAATACATAGCATTTAGAACCCCCGTACATATATCATTTATCTATCGGGAAGTGTCATGTTACGTTTGAAATTACAATCCTGCAGTTTTACGTACTTAATATCATTATATATATGACACATATATAATATCCGTGAACTACTTTTTTCCAGTGGATGAAACAAAATAAAAAGATGCTTATGCCAGAGTGAACTGAAAACATTATAGCCCAGCTGTGCATGCAAATTAATCACAATTTTACATATTTACAACCATATTTTTTAAAAATTCTATCCACGGAGCACAACAAAATCTTCACGTTTTACAAACACCATTCATAAAATATTACACAAACTTTAAACGAAGATACATACACGTACCATTGCAGCTTTAAAACTCTCTTTCATCATGTATAGCATATACCATAGTTCATCCAATGAAAGAAATTGAAATCCAGCCTTTTAAACCAATCTTAAAGTTAGTTGTCAGTAATGGTGTTAAAAACATGAGTTTTCCTTTAATCACCGTCAAAAAATTTAACACTCCTTTTGCTTACTTATGAAACGAACATTTTAAAATTACCAAGGCAGTAACATTATTTTCATTTCTTTTACTAACTATCTGCTATAAGAAGACGTTTTCAATGACATATCTTTTTTTTTTGCATTTTTACAGTCCACCTGATAGTTTCACATTATTTTATTTATATATACCGGCCGGGGTATACATTTGTTTGCTAGTACCATCCCAGATTAAATAATAATCAATCTTAAATTTTTGTTCAACAATAAGTTACTCCTACTACCAAGAAACTAGTTTTCATTCACAAATTTCAGCATTAAAAGGAAACTTAGCTCAACCACAAATTTACATAATGATTTGTATAGCGAGGTTTTCTGGGTTCTGCAAGTATGACTGTATTCAATATCCCATTAAACCCTTATCTCCTCTGTGTCGCGTCAAGTTTTATGCTTTCTAACAAAACAAATATAAACTCTAGATATACATAAAGCTTATAATAAAATACACAACAACAAAAATACTTGATACTTTTATCTAATGTGCATTTCCTGTCAAATATTTTTCATAAACATGCACTAATAAAAACGGAGGTACTTTTTACACACCATTCATTAAAAACATTTTTTTAACTATAGACAGGTAAGAAACCAGTAAATAAAGTAATTCAAAACTTAACCCTCATTAATTAAATCCATATATTCTATACAATCAAAGCAAAAATGAATTAATTTTATGACCAAGTACTGTCACCTCTTCACATTGATTTATCTCCCTTTAATAAAATCTAAGATTTTGCACTTTTTCACTTTATGACCCAGTAATATTTGATTTTCACAGATCAAGGTGCTGGGTTTAAGAAAAGTTGTATATATTGCTGACAGTTGTTAAAGAAACTCTGCACTAAATGCGTTGAAATGATTTACTGATACTGGTCCTCAATCTAATACCATGCAGGAAATCCTAGATAATTCATCATTTATCTCATTAAGTAAAAAACTTTTACAACTTTTAAATCTGGCTATCTAAGCATTTAAATGATTAATATTTTTTTAAATTATTTTTTTTAGTTTTCAATACAAATATTTAAAATGTGCACTTTCATAAAATGTCAACTTTCTAAGGCATGTTATAAATGTGGTAAAGTGAAGCCTTGGCTGCCGAGTTCCTTTTCAAAATGACAGAATCAGAACTCTTTCATAACAAATCTTGACAATTACGAACAGTAAATAATACATGAAATCTTATAAAATTATTTCATACCCTGCAATGACACTTCTTTCTTCAAAAAATTTTGATCAAGATAAACCTGTGTACCCCAGAAAGGGTTATACTGGTACTTGGGGGAAGAAACATCTCAAATTAGCAATTTCATCCGTTTTCTCCCACTGACAGTGAAATCCTCAGAATACACTTGCCTGAAAGTTTACTTAGTTCAAACGACAAAATTGAAGCTTTTGAAAGCATTTCTAAGTGAAATGATACGATTATGAAAGGTCAAATATGTCGATGAGTTACAAGTTACCGCCGAGCACGTAATTAGTAGTTCATTAAGATGTGTACATATTTCCCTATCACACAATAACCACACTGAAAAAAAACTTACACAAATGTC
Organism: Magallana gigas; assembly: GCF_963853765.1. NCBI lineage: Eukaryota > Metazoa > Mollusca > Bivalvia > Ostreida > Ostreidae > Magallana > Magallana gigas. The sequence continues at coordinate 11,850,212 of NC_088855.1, forward strand.
AGCCTTAAATCTAATCAGTCGCTTTGAAGTGACGCTCATTGTCAGAATTCAATCAGTCACAGATAATTCCTATATTCTACATATTCCCCCCACTGGTAATGATTATATTTAAAATGATATATCTCCAAAATATTTCCTTCAAAAATTGTGTTAAATAGGTCATTTTCAATACACAATACGCTTAAAAATTCCAAAACGATTATTAAAAAAAAAAAAAAAAATGTACATATACTTTTCAGACATTGAAGAAACATAATGCTCAGACACCCTTAATGGTTTTTAACATGTAAAAAGTTGTCTTTACAATGATTGTATAGATGTATAACTTTTTTTAATACACACTTCTCAATTCTTAAGACATCAAACCAACAAAGTCTTATCGCACTGAGAATGGGATTAAGGTAAAGTTACAAAATCGGCACTTTCAACCCATATTCCATTTTTTATTTAGGGTCGATTAATTTTCAAATAAAGCTTTAAAGACCTTAATGTCTTGAATCATTTGCTTGAGAACGCAAGATTAATGATTCATAATTAATATTGTCACAGTGGATGACTTTATTTTGGCCAGAGGATTTCACTTTTTTTTTTACCCCATCAATCTTAGTCACTACAGGAAACCATTTACTGTTAAAATCAAACACTTGGTAACTGGTTTCTAAACAGTGAACTTTCCTGAAATCATGCTCGAGATGAAAACCATCTATAGAAGAGTAAAATGACCTGTGGCCAGATCTTCAGTATTGGTAGTTAGAAATCATAATAACAATAGTAACTTATCTGATTGAAAATCATTAGAATTGTATTCTTTGGAAGGTAGTCATCTTTAAGGTCATTATCTCTTTTGGTATCTAATGTTCAAATAATGAGGGCCCTTTCAGTGGATTAAGCCTAGGTGAACGGGAGACGCGGTGCCAGCCACCTAGATATCCCCATCTGAAAATGTATACAGCCTTTCTCCGGAATCAACCAAAATCTCATGAAAAGCAGAACTTCAATATAATGACCATCTGGACAAGAAGCCACATTAATTACAGGAGAAATGTCACCAATTGTACCAACCCCTTCCTTCTATCCCGCCTTTTAAACTAATCAGCAACACTTAGACTCAGTGTATATTCATGTACTTTTTTCAAGGACTGACCAGGCGATAATTGGCTTCCAAAGAAATAGCCTTTGGTCTTCTTCCATTTCTCAGCATCAGATTAATAAAGTAAATGTATACAACTTTCACTACAGTATATATACAAAAAAAGTTCAGATAAACTGGAGGTAATATAAGACCAGTACAATTTCATTCACACCTTTATCTCTTTCTCTTACACAGTTTCTTATCATTATATAGCCCAAGGTTTCAGTTTCCTAACTAAAAAATCTCTCCCTGATATGTATGCAAGTATCAAAATTTCTGAAGTATCTCAGTACTGAACCTCTATGAAAACCATCGCTTTATCTTCACATTTTAGAGTCTCCTAAAAAAATCTTGATACTGCATCAAAAAATTTTAATTGTGCTGCTAAATCATCCTTACATAATGCTACAGAAAATAAATTTGATCATTCTGACACTCAAGCTAACATAAGCCCTGTCACCCATTAAGACACTATACACACAACTTAATAATGTTGAACTCAGCTAAGTTTCTGGTTTCCTTTTGCAGAGAGAATTTATCTATTGATGAATTTTCTCCTTCTTAACACGGACGGTATGCAGCTACCTTAGAGTCATGTATTGTAATTCTGCATAAACTTCATAATATGTAAACAAATTAGCGGCAATTAATTTTTTTTATGCCCATTTACATCACTGCCCCAATAAAAAACACATTATCACCGACACAACAAATATATAATTAAGCAATTATGAATGAAATTTTTTGTAGACCTCTATGCACAGAAGTAATGCAAATAATTTAAATAAATATTGCTTTACCATTTGGATGGAATGGATAAGCCCAGCTGGAAAAAGAGTCATCCAACACATTCTAATTATTGCAGTAGTCTCCAGTACTTTTCACTGTATCATTAATTATACAATCACTTCCTAATTATATCACACTGCAGGATAAAAACACTGGAATTCTTCTCATCAAGTTCACCATGTCAAAAAATCTGCATTTTGAAGGAAAAGTTAGTTCGATAAAAGTGCAAATTACTCACTGAAAAAGTCCAGCAAAACTTTTTTTTTCTTTTTTGCACAGATAAATAAAGTTGCAAAACTTAATTGAAATTGAGCAATAAAAAGTTCCTAAATTTAATTCGATTCATGGTCTGTCCACTGTCGGAATGAGTGACCATCTGAAGAATAAGTCTAGTCTGCCGAGGGGTAACAAGGTGCTATTAAATCGTCTTCATTGACAAAACTACTTGTGGCTAGAACTCCACACAAACATGGCACACTGTGTATACCTGTTTTCTAACCAGTGTTTTGCTTGAGTAACATTAACAATAAATAGTTATAGCTGAATGGTAAAGACTCGTGGATTACAGAATTGATGTTTATGAAGCAGAAGATCCTCACAATCTACCTACACTATTATTGCTGTCAGTTTAGAGGGGTGATTGTATTTATATATGCATGTGTATATTCAGTGGCATTACCTAAAATAAGGTTAGGCGAGATATTTTGTGACACCATGATAAAGATCAATTTACAGTAACTTAATATTCCTTGATCTTATACTGGTAGCACTTTAGCTTGAACAGAATATTATTCTGAAGTGTTTTTTTCTTTCACGTTTATAAATACAAAATAGATTCTTTTAAAACTTTCATCAAAAGATTTAATTGGTGCACAATTCATTAAATAAATTATTTCCCTAAATTCAAAAATACAATTTGAAAATCTTTACAATTTCATGATAACTTGTGGTGGCAAATATAATGGTTATAATTAAAATTTCATAGCATACAGATTTCTGATTTATATACACATCTATAGTGAATGAATCCAAAATGCAGTTTTTTGCAATAATCTTTTTTTCTTTTTTTTATCAGCATTGTAATATCTCAAATAGTTTATATTAATTAACCAATAGAAATTGTGCACTTTATTAATCTTTCAAATTCTCCAAAAATGAGACATATGCACATATCAGAAGCTATAAATTTGTTCATATTTTCAAACACTGCAATACACAAAAAAGAAGATTTACAGTATTTAATTATAATTACACACCTTTAATTGGAAATTAATATGTCAATTAATCCACACCGATGGAACTGAATACATTTGTTACATTAAATGGCAATTTTTGCACTATCTATTCATTTTACAGAGAACAGAATGTGGCCAGTAAAAACAAAAATACAATGTGCCATGTTTACTTACATATAAAAAATATTTTAATGATATTATTTAATAAGTTCAAAGGTCATAGAAGACAAGCGTTCTTTTGACTCTGACAACATGACACACTTAAGTTAAGTAAAATAGTGCAAGTATTTTGTTTCTTATTAAGGACCACAACCTTTTGTATAAAAAAATGTTTATCAGAAAATTAAACAGACATTTAAGTTGCCACTTCCAGTCAAATTTTTCTACCTACCATCTATAGAAATATAGACAGCAGTCGCATTACAAGTTTTGTCCAATGCCATTGTATCATTAAAGTGGGAGTCGAAACAAAAAAAATAAAAGGGTACTGAGAGATATAATAAAGTGGACTGAATTTCATCTTGGTTTTAGGTAATGCCCTGTCTGGTAAAGTTAAGCAATAGACAGGTGTGATTGGAGTTAAGGTGCCCCGAATATCTAACAATATCTGAGGGAGCAGTATAGCACGGCTTATCTGACAATGACCTGGAGCGACCCTCCATGTTCCACTGTTGCATGCACATAATCGATCTAGGCCAGTCTCAACGAGTGTATCTTGATCCCCCTTTCTTTTCCACCCCAACGACCCAATACACAGTCTCTGCAAGGAATGATAGCCTCTACCTCTTATTAAGAAAACTTCCATTGATTGGGGGTTCCAAATTTCACTGCAAGGATTAAAAGCAAAGCAATAGGCCAGATAAAGAACGTAAGCCCACCAAATTAAACTTAAGCCAATAAAGACCAACGTTGATCTTGATGGAGACATTGGAAACTTGTCGTTTTGTTCATTCCCATCAAACTTGATGCTCCACTTGAATTTTGACAAGTGTGTGAAATTTACACTCAGAACAGGTAAAAAGAAAAGGAATAATAAGTAAATAGATGAATTGAGTTTCTGTGTGGCAGGATTTACAGCTGAAGAGAAAAATTAATGGGCTAACACTGTATGACTCACTATACTTCAGACTTTTTCTCAAGATCACTCAAGGATGAGCAGTGCTTAGCAGTTACACTTCCTTAATCAAAGGATTTCATGAGTACAAATTTTGGGATCATAAAGTCCTCCTAAACTGCTGTAATAATTTTCTAATTACTGATTTTCACTTAACTTCACAGGAAATTAAACAATTCATCTGTCAATAAATCTTGTTATTTGTACTTTAATTATTTCTAAGTTTTCTTATCAATTGCCAACGCCACAAAAATCCCCACCATTAAACACAAACGAGACTTGAATTTTTAGTGTTTTGACAAATTACATATTAATACATTCATATTTTCCTCTCCCCCACAATTCATGAAAATATCTAATACAGTTATAAAAAAGCTACATATCTAAAAGAAATTTGCCTAAAATAGACTTTTTTTGACAAGATAATGATTGACATTGAAAAATTTATTGCATTAACTTTCATTTCTCTTGAATTTCCAAGAAGGAAACTGCCAGTGGCTGAATTCAATCAAATATCGTAAATTGAAAAATTGAATTTCAAAGACCAGCCTCTGTAGAGATATGACCAATAACTTGAAGGAAAGGTCAAATTACGCCCAAGCTGCGTAAAACTGTAGCCAATAACTTCATGGAAAGGTCAGAAGCAAAATTCTCCGGTCTCTCGTAAAACCCACATCATTTGTGGCATGACATCAGATGTTTGCATTAATTGTTTTTACTTTATAAGGATTGTTGCTTTTTGTGATCAAAACTTTTGAATTATCTATTTTACACTGTATAAAATTGCTTTTTGATTTATAATTCAAACAGTATGTCTGCATAGTAAAACAAATGCTTTTCTAAGACCTCCTTGAAAATTGACCTTTGAACTACAGCTTAAAATCAATCTGTGACTGATTACTTGACTTAATATAAACTAACTGGACATTTACCCTGAGACAAAATTTCCACTTACACAGAGATAAGAGACATAATCATCTTTTATGCAAAGTGAAGAAAACATGATTGACCTTCGCATAACAATTTAATCCTGACCTTCTACAGTTAAAATTCTATAATGTGCAACCGTCCACTATATTTTGAAACCTCCATTTTTCAAGACTTTTTTTTTTGGAGTGTGAACAATATGTGAGTAAAATTAGAGAATAAAAGAAGCTATACATAATGTAAAAAAAATATTTAATTCCATAATATTTAATCAAAGAAAAATAAATTGTTTATACTACAAATAAAAGTGCCCTCTTAATTTTCTAGTAAGTGCTTTAGGAGGAAACTTTAACACTTTTTTTTAAAATTAATTATACTTGATGTTAAATTGCATTAATTATATTCATGGGTCTAGTGATTAACTTACCAAAGATCAACAGTATGTACCGGTACTGATGACATCATCAACTCTACCGACATCACTGGCCACATCTAGTGATCTAATTAGAAATAAACAAAAAATTCAAGTTTTGAATGAAAAAAAAAATCACGGTAATAACTGATCCATAAATGTATAATGTGGATTTAATGAAAAATGTGTTTTTTATGCATAACAGATTTGATTTGTATGTAAATATTTTGTTGACAGAAAAATGATTGAGTACACAAAGCTCGGAAGTGACTCAAAGTGATTGAATTTCTTAAAAAATTAATTTGACAGAATACTGGTTTTATTTCTCTGAGTGTGTATAGCATTCTATTTTTTATTCAAGAAAATATTTCATATTCATAATTTCATTAATATTGCATATCAATAAACGATGTGGATATCTATCCATTTGATTCTTTATCTCTTTCAATAATCAGAAAAATATCAGTTTGGACAATTAAAAAGGACCACCTAATGACAGGTAATATTTCTATCCAAAATATTCTTCAATTTTAAAACAAGTGCAAATTTAATGTTGTAATGTACAAATGATCTCATTCACAGAGACTGTCATAACTTCTAAATTTATCTTCTTTAACAAGACAATAATATTAACTACTATCATTAAACGATTTCCTTCACAGATGACAAAGGTTGACTCCCCACCAAACAACCCTATCCCTGCCAGCAAAAATGTCAGTTTTTTGACTTTTTCCATCAGAAACTTAATTTATTCTCCCTGTAGTTTTTTCTCCTACACTGTCGAATGGACAATCTCCAGTAAAAGACACCTTGATTCTCCCCCTCTATTTTACATAGCCACAAAAGAGCAGCAGATTTCATTCACACTTGACATTAAAGTCAGATCTGAATTAGATCTCAATTACAAAATCCGTCTTAAAGGTGCTGGCCTCTTCTTATTTTAGAAGAGGTCACTGATCCTTAGAGATCAATAAATTAACAACACAATATACATACAAATGAATGGAGCTGTCATTCATGTACAGATAGGCATCTCCCTGTACAGAAAACCAACACCAAACTCTTGTCATCATATGATGGGGTCCTGCCAAAAATGAAATCTACAACATCAGCTGGGATGAAAGACAAGCTTAAAAAAAAAACCTCAAAGGCTCTTCTTTTGAGCAAACCTCATCAAAATAATTTCAGTGTGTTAATATATGTATTAATAACTGCTATGCTTTAATATTTACGATGTTTTTAGCCAATCTAAAATAATTCAATGAATATATAATATACTGTCAGTATTTATAAGACACTTGAATGCTATATTTGCTCTCAAAGCAAAAATTTATCTGGCATGGAAACCAGAAATAACATTGCATTTTAGGCTATTTAGAAGCTTTAAAAATGCATGTAAATCACATTCATAATCAGTAGGTGTGTTTGAAAAGGGATGTGCAGTGAAAACAGGGACCATTGATGGGTTATTGCAAGACAGTTGTAAATATCGAGATTTTTCATTCCTTTTTGATCAAAGGAAGATTACAGGCGTACTTTTGATACAAATCCTCCTGTTTGCTAAACTAATTCTCTACTGAAAATGTCACTGGTAATTACATAAACTATTTACACAACTCAGCGACAAAATATTTGCTGTCTTAGAACTAAACATCACAAAAGGGTAAATGCTTTATGCGCACATATTTGGCCATCTTACAGATTCCCTTAAAAGTATTCTTTACAGATATACTTGTGACTGTCATCAAATTCATACATATTTATAAACAATTTTTACAATTTTCATATCAAGACTTAAAATTCCTTTCTTTTTTCGCCTTTCATTAACATTAAAAGACATGTTTATCTCTGGAGATATTAATTTATAGAAATACAATACCACCGAAACGAGCGTATTTTGTGACACATTAAAGAAATGCTGCAGGGTAAACACCTGTTTTTCACTACAACAAAAGAAATATATTTCTGATATCAGAAAGATTCCAAGTAACATTAATAAGAAATGTATCGTCTGTAGCTGGAAAAAAAAAACTTCGATGATAATCCAAAGTCATTCGTAAAACCACAAAAAAACTGGCCTCACCTGATCCTTACCTTAGATTTCAGGTGATAAATTTGCATATTTTTAATTACTTCTTCCATACACACTTGCTCTTTGTATCGCATCATGCACCCAGCACCAAACTTCATGGAATTCCTTTTTTATCGTAGTCCTCATCAGAAAAATAGTTTCTAGATAAAAAATGCATAAAAGGACAAAGCATGTTCTAATGACATTCAACATGCACTGAAATTTTGATATATATTAAAAAATACAGATTAAAATGCATATGTTATGAAGTTAGATGCAAAATATCTGATTTGGAATTCTTTGAAATCCTAAACAGTACAGAATGCAATCAGAGGAATTCGCTAATTTGTGAATATGATACTCATTTCAAAAGAAAACTATCAGACATTAAAATTTAAGAGCACTGTCTAATCAAATGGTTATCTTTAAAATTAAAAAAAAAAAAACTGCACTTCAGCAACCTTACAACTTGCTTGATAAAGCTTAAAGTAAGTATTAACAAATCTATTTTAATTTGTCTCCACACAAGCAAAGGATACCAAAAAACCCACTAATACATTTTTTAAGTTACATATAGGTAAGACTATATAAGACTACTTTTCATATTCATCTAATTTGTGAACTAAACATTTTCCAAGACACATAAATGCAGACATTTTGAGTAAAAACATAATGAAAACACAGAGCAGTTACAGGAATGGTAAATATAATTTTTTGTATAAACAACTTTAAAAATTGTAAAGAAACAGAAAAATTTCAAGGAAAAGTAAATATACCTATATGACCTTCAGTAAATGACCTTGACAATAAAGATCACTAGACAAGAGTAAGTTTTAATCCTAAAAGCTGAAAACAAACACCCAAAGATGAATTTTTTTATTCAATTATTACCAGTTTCAGGTATTGAATTACATCATCTTAAAAAGAAATTTCAATTTCATGAATCTTTATACAATCAACAAAAACCTTGATAAAAATTCAAAACCATTCTATTTCACCTTGAAAGTGGTTTAACAGTGTTATAAACACTGTAACCCTTCTTTACAAAATGTGTTTTTAGAAAAATGTATAGAATATCAGTAAAGAGGTAATTCTTCTGTTATATCACACAATCCAACAATAAATCAGTTTGGTCCCAAGTTTATCCATCATATCGTATTTAACTTTACAATATCTTTTATTTCGCTCTGACACAATACATCTAAAGTATAACAGAAAAGTGGGAGGATACGAAATGTATTCAATTAATTTATCCTGTAGAAACCCTTTCTAATCCAGCAATTTGCATTAATAAAGAAAGTAAAAGATTTGCATGATTTATGGAGTATTTTATCTTTGGGTAAAAAATATCATTCTTTAAGTTGAAAGCACAATTATTCATCGCGTAGTTACCTCAGGAATTAGGAATCTTTCATAAAAGAGCATCATCATAAATGGATTAATACACTTTTTTACATGCTTGGCTTACAACTATTATCAATATTTTTTTTTTGAAATTCAAATCTTCATCACAGCTAGTTTGGGGTTGCAGGCCTTGGGGCCATAAAAGTTAGACGAGCTCACTTTTGATCTCAGTCTCACTTTTTCAAAAGGAATATCTTTAGTAGAAAAGTGAGACCGAGATCAAAAGTGAGCTTGTCTACTTTTATGGCCCCAGGGCCAGGTTTATAAGGTCTGACCTCAGTCAACTTGTACCCATTGTTTCTACACCAGACACTAGGGAGTAACATTACCAGATTACCAGGGGGTCAGGTTTATAAGGTCTGAATCTCAGTCAACTTGTACCCATTGTTTCTACACCAGACACTAGGGAGTAACATTACCAGATTACCAGGGGCCAGGTTTATAAGGTCTGAATCTCAGTCAACTTGTACCCATTGTTTCTACACCAGACACTAGGGAGTAACATTACCAGATTACCAGGGGGTCAGGTTTATAAGGTCTGAATCTCAGTCAACTTGTACCCATTGTTTCTACACCAGACACTAGGGAGTAACATTACCAGATTACCAGGGGCCAGGTTTATAAGGTCTGAATCTCAGTCAACTTGTACCCATTGTTTCTACACCAGACACTAGGGAGTAACATCTAGATCATTCAGATGTACCATAAACCAGAGGTCGACAGCATTGGAGGTGCTGGCAGGAGGATCCTCCACTCTGTTCACTGATGTGGGAATATTCTCAAAAGGACCTAAAACAGCATCTCAATCCAATCCTTATGTTGATCAAGTTCAAAAAGAGAAAAATTATGCAAGGCATAGTAATAAGGAATGATTAAGGGTTTAACTACCAGTCTTCCTTTCCATGTTTTGATGACACTGAGTGTCTGTTTGAAAATCTGGGACCCCGAGCCAATTCCAATTATTTCGGGAAATGGACAGAAAAAAATAAATAGGTCATTGGGACAAAACTATCAATACTTTTATCCTCTGAAAAAAAAAGCTGGGCGTGACAGATCACCAAGGTGATCCTCAAGTGTTGGGGTGCTTTGCAAGTGACATAATGATGTAGTTCAAGGCCAACAGCAAAGTCTTTTGGTTTTTCCATTCAGGAAATAACACATGGTGAATTTAAATCAATGATGGTGTTCATAAAAAAGATTTTTAGGAAAACAGGTAAAATGAAATAAAAATACTGAAGACTAGTGTATATAGGCATTATAAAATCAGACTGAAGGACAATTGATCAGCTTTGAGTCATAAGGTTATCTTTGACTAAAATACTCCAGATCTCACAGAAAAGCAAACAATGTGTTTTTCTACAATAAATGGCCTGTTTTTGCATATAGATAAAAAGCAGATGTATGTATTAGAATTTATACACTGCTCTCTTTTCTCTGTACCTGATACGACAATTTTTTAACAGTATATCATGGAGTAGCGTGTTTTTGTTAACACATGCATTATACTTTTTTTATTGTTTCTCATGCAGACATCAATAGAGAAGACTGCATTAATCAGATAACCAACTCGTTCCCAAATGAATGGTGACAAGTTACTACACATTGCCCCTGTGAATCATACACACTTTGATATAACCGCACAATAACACTGGGTGCATATGCATAATTGTCAGGCAATTTCAACACCCCACCTCGAAAAAGTTGACAATCTGACGAAAAGTGAAACTTTTTCATTGACCATAATGAATACGCAGCAGACATCTTAAGTAGATCTTGGGATTATCAATCTGTAGCCAGAAATCATTGCTTCAGTTGCATACTGAACAGGTGTTTGGGCTTAGTCAAGTAAACCCCTGCATGTCTTCAGGGTGGTATCATGTTAGATTAATATGGTTTTAATCAGTTTCTTCAAGGCAATGGCTTTTTGCTTTTAATCTTTCCAAAGTTTATTCCATTCAAGTACACAGACACCTCTGTTTATGCAGTCAGTTATTCTCTATACTTCAGATAGGAATATCAAAAGAAACCAGTGAACAACACTGTATCAAACCTTGCACTTTTATTAAAGTATAATTTCACTATTTCAATCATGACTTTCAAAAACTTTCTCACATAGCCAGGCTTCCTTCACAGCTGGACAAGAACTCCAAATGAGAATTAATCAGTCTTGATTTTTTAATATTGCAGGTGTCCTCTGCCTGCTTACCAGAAAAGAATGTCATGTTTCCCTTGTCTAACTTCAGAAGAAAACTGTTCCTTTTATATTGTTTTACAAGAAAACTTTAATACCCCTTAATAAATCAGCTTGATCTGCTAAATAAGTAAGTAAGCTCTCTATCTTCAGCCCTGAACTGAATTTAATGGCTGTGTTTTTGTTTAGCTACAAATATTCAAACATGCTCATAACACTTATTAATATTTGTTTCCTGTGTAAATCGACCAAACAAAGCTAAGCAAAGGGAGTTTTCTGAAGATCAGTGTGATGTCATTGTTTATCTGCGAGCTTGTCTGTTGTCACTCCATGTAGGTCGTCCATTGGAAGTGACATGCACTCAAAGGAGAAAGTTTGAATCACGTCGCTTCTTATCTGTCCAAACTTCTGAATGACAAACATGTGTCTTTATCGGCTTGTAGGCCCCGCACTTCATGTTAGAAATCAGTTTGATTTTGCAATTTATAATAGTTGAAGCTTATTTGATAGTTCACGATCAAGAGAGCTCAATCTACCTGTCTAATCCAACAGGTGTCCATTCCTTTAGGCTAGAAATTCTGACCACCTGAAAATTGGTTTACATGTTTTTATTTCTTGACCAACTTCCAAAGTTTTGCTTTCATCAGAAAAACATAAATGTTGTAGCATTAGAAATGCTATGTAAATGACTATACAATACACCTTTTCTATTTACTCTAAAACAATATTTACTCCAATTTTCCTCTTATCCATTTCATGACCCTACACATAGTGCTATGAAAATTGAATGTGCATTGTCCTGATTTCTAGTTTATTTACCTTCTATTAGAGCTTTAAATGCAACACTAGGACAATATTATTAAGACTACACCAAGTTTCCCTCTGAACCTCACATAAATTGTACTTGCATTCAACCCAACTGTGTGTATTAAAATTAACTCTTTATGGCTCAAAGGTTCACACACTTGAGTGTTTTCAGCAAACTGAACCATCAGAAATTGCTCAGCAATTCCATTCAGTCGGTCCACCCTGGGTAACTTTAGAACCCCATAGTGTGCTTCTCGTGCTACAAGGGGGTGCACTATAAAAATCATTAATACTCAATATTACCTAAAGTCCCATACCTACATGCAAACTCATGGCCTGATGGGGTATCCTTTTGTTCAAGGGTAGCACTATAAACGCTATGTTACACAAACCCCCCATACAGTTTTACTCATTCATGACCATGTAGAGTGCACCACATGGGAAGAAGATCTTTACCTTTGCTCTTGGTACACAAAACATTTGTCACCCCTTGTCAAACAGGCACCGAGCACTCAGCAAATATAAATTACATCCAACTAGCCCTTGAAAAGTCCTAAATGAAGATCCCTCACTGCAGTAAAAATCTGCAGCATGGGGTTTCAATTCTTGCAATACTACCCTCTTTCCATCCACTTAAATGATCATCGCATGTGAAAAGCCTACACATACTCTGCTCACTACTGGAAATCCTTTGTAATACATCTTGCTTATTTACAACAACCTTACACTTTTCTGAATTTGATGTCGTATATGTTTTAATACCTTTTTTGTCACATTTGTACAGGAATAGGACACTAGTATGTCTACAAGATCAGCCAGAAACTGTTTCATTGTTTGTGCACACAGAATGTCTCTCCACAGTATTCACTACATCACAGTGGTCAGATAATGAATTCCTACAGTCAAAAGAATATCCACATAATTAAAAGATCCCAGTGTCAACACTCACTGCACTCGTGTCTATTTTGGACGTTTGTATCCGCCTCCTTTGGCTTTCTTTTTTGCTGAACCTTTCTGCTCCTCTTGCTGAAAAGAGAGAAATTGATGTTAAATATCAAACTCTAGTTTCCTCACTATTTACCTAGCATTTCTATCATATATCGAGAGCTAGTTCCTTGCAGCTTCTCATTAAAAATATCAAAATATCAGTACTTACAAATTTAGTGCACTTTATGATAGATGAAAGATTAAGATGAAAGCTTAAATTATTAAATCAAATATAACTGTGAGGTAATAATGCACTTTAGAATAATGAATTCAGCATTAGCCCATATAATGAAAAAAAAATCATGATCAAGTATGAAGTCCCCCCCCCCCCCCAAAAAAAATAATATCATATGCGACTTCATAATATCACATTGTATGTATCATAAAGCCTTATGCTGATTTTGTCTCATCAACATTTGGATACTTCAGCTCCCCAACGTCTGACCATCTAACCTTTCTCTTTGTGGAGGATGTTGAAACAACAGAGAAGAAGGAGTCTAATCTCCCCTGTGTGGTTCCTTGCTTGGCTTTCTGTAACTTCTTCATCCCATTTCGTATTCTGTCCTCACTGAAAGAGATATAGTGGTTTATGTATAAAGAAGTGGCAGAAGAGCAGTCTACATTACAAATATATATGTTTACAGTAATATTCACATGAATGTAGAACTTCAATGCAACTGCAAATCTTACCAAGACATTAATATATTAGTGAATACATATATTTAAATAGCAATAGTTTTTAGAAAATGGTACTCATAGATTATAATCATGCCTACATGTAAATATAAACACTTATCTCGTTTTGTATATTATGTAGTATATATATATATGTGCTAGCACAGTACGCATTAATATGTGTTTACTACTAAATGAATGCAATGCTCCAAATTGCAAATTAGATTATAGAACCTTCATAAAAAAAAACACAACAACTTTGCCATTAGAAATTTACAGTTTCTCACATGATCAGATCTATCATTTAGCAGGGCAACATTTTGTAATTCTATGATTGGGATCAAGTTTTGTGTTATGTTTTCTAAGAATCTTGGTCAAGATGATGTCTGAATACTTTTTTCTTAGCCAATAAGGACCTAGATATAGCAATGTTAGACATCGCTGTGAAAAAACAAATTCAAAATGCACAAACACTTTGAATTTATCAAAATAGAGTGAAGAACTTGAAGAACTGAAGAAAACAAAGAAAAGATAAAAGAAAGTTGAAGAATAAATCATTACAAATTTCATAACAATTTGATTGTCATATCCAATCCTTCTGTTTTCTCAGTAACAGGATGTAAAATTTGAAAGAAAGGGGAAAGCCCAATAAAATCTTGTTTTTAATACAGAAGTTAACAGACATAACATGGAGTCAAGGCAAGTCAAGGCCCTCCTGCAAATTTACCATACATGATTTATCTCATTGTATGATTTTCATTTTGTAATAAATGTTTTAGGTAATGACTGGACATCGCAGAAAAGGTGACCAACTCAAAAAGAGCATACTGTCAGCTGAAGACATTTAATTATTAAGAAGTTTAAACAGATTTTATATGGGAGGTTTTCGACCTTGACCTTTGGTCTCAAAGACTGGTTCAAGGTCACTCCAAAACCTCTACCCACTGGCACTCTGAGTGCAAGTTAAACTCAACTGGAACAATGGGATAGAAAATAATAGAAAATATGCAAAACAAATAAATCCCACTGACAGATACTGAATGCAGAGTGGATTTCTAATGAAGATCCAAAAATATATACAACAGTGTCTGTTCCTTGTTTCATAACACACTTTCACTAAATGTTTTCATCATTGGAAGTAAAATCTTTGTTGACAGCTACTACAAATTTTTTCAAGCCAACCATAAAATTCTTTCAAAATTCATTATTCCATGATCTGATTGTAAGTGAGACTTGGAGCATTGGTAATTTTCAGATAGTTCAGTGTATACATTACAAGATTGATAGAGGAGACAACTCCTGCACCAGTTTTTCCATACCTGAAATTTTTCTGAGTTACCATGAAATCAATTAATCCTTCCTCATCTGGCTCTGACCACTTGAGCTAAAAATATAATAAGCAGCATTAATATTTTTAAAACCAATTTTGATTTCAATTTACTTTTTAAATTATTTTTGTAAAACCAACTTTAAGTCTTGAAAACAATTTTGAAATGTAGAAAATGCCAATATTTCTTTAAACATCAAAAGAAAATTCAAATCCAATCTAATTTCAACCATCTAAAGCAAATACTTTGTGGAAACAGATCTATATGAACTTTGAATAAGAAATTCCAACCCTCTTGAGGAGCTTTATTACCTCAAGTTCTTCGGGGTCTGCTACCTCTGGTTCTTGAAACAGTCTTCTGGCCTCCTGCAATGTTTTAAATTCTGATTTTATACACATTGTGAATGCTATCAGCTGTCATTATCATACAAGAGGCCCATGGGCCACATCGCTCACCTGAGGAACAATAGGTATGATAAAATCAGCTCAATGGAGTCATAATACAAACTATCTGGACAATATACAATAATTCATGTAAATCCTGTATAAATAAAATCCATTTTCCCCTGGATATTCTAATGTTTATAATCATTAGTCCCTTTTCTAACAGGATGATTTTATAGTCATATCATGTGTTGAGTATTGCAGTTCTCAAAAAGATCCCTAACAATAGTTTATATATGGGATATAAACGTACAGTAAACTCTCAACCTTCTCATGAGGCCAAAGAATTGTCCTGGGGCCAAAGTCTTAACAATTATAAAGAATCATCTGGCTGATTAGTTTCTGAGAAGATTTTTAAAGATTTACCCTATAAATTCCTTTGTTAAACTTTGACCCCCCCCCCCCATTGTGGCCCCACCCTACCCGTGGGGATCATTATTTTCACAACTTTGAATCTACACTACCTGAGGATGCTTTCACACAAGTTCCAGCTTTCCTGGCTGATTAGTTTCTGAGAAGAAGATTTTTAAAGATGACTCTGTTTATTCCTATGTAAAACATCGACCTCCCATTGTGGCCCAAACCTACCCCCAGGGGTCATGCTTTTCACAAATTTGAATCTACACTAACTGAGGATGCTTCCACACAAGTTTTAGCTTTCCTGGCTAATTAGTTTCTGAGAAGAAGATTTTTAAAGATTTACTGTATATAATCATATGTTTAACTTCAATCCCCCATTGTGGCCCCAACCTACCCCCAGGGGTCATGATTTTCACAACTTTGAATCTTCACTACCTGAGGATGCTTCCACACAAGTTCCAGCTTTGCCTTCGAATTAGTTACTGAGAAGAAGATTTTTAAAGATTTACTGTATATATTCCTATGTTAAACTTCGATCCCCCATTGTGGCCCAACCCTACCCCCGGGGGTCACGATTTTTACAACTTTGAATTTACACTACCTGAGGATGCATCCACACAAGTGTCAGCTTTCCTGGCTGATTAGTTTCTGAGAAGAAGATTTTTAAAGATTAACTGTGTATATTCCTATGTAAAACGTTGATCTCCCATTGTGGCCCAAACCTACCCCCGGGGGGTCATGATTTTCACAAATTTGAATCTTCACTACATAAGGATGCATCCACACAAGTGTCAGCTTTCCTGGCCAATTAGTTTCTGAGAAGAAGATTTTTAAAGATTTACTTTTTATATTCATATGTTAAACTTCGACCCTCCATTGTGGCCCCACCCTATCCCCAGGGGTCATGATTTTCACATCTTTGAATCTACACTACCTGAGGATGCTTCCACACAAGTTTCAGCTTTCCTGGCCGATTAGTTTCTGAGAAGAGGATTTCTAAAGATTTACTCTATATATTCATTTGTTAAACTTCGACCCCCCATTGTGGCCCCATTCTCAGGTGAGCTAAAAAGGTTAAGTTTACAATTCAATAAGTTGGTTTCTGGAAGAACAGATTTTGAAAATTTTCGTAATAAATATTGACAATTTTTTTTACTTTTTAAAGCGCTAAGCATAGCTCAGCCCTTTATGGTCGTTAGACTTCAACTTCCAGTGCATCGAATAACCGCCCCCTCTAAGCAAAAGTATACATCATTTAAACTGGTTAGGGAACCAGTTTCAGGGGTTTATGCACATAACTGCACGGGCTATTGTGAATCTAACTTACGGGTTATTGTGAAATTAATGTACGGGGCTTACATACATCATTGCAGGGACTGTCATAATATAATATAGTGCGTATACAGAAGCTGAAATGCTATATACATATATCTGTTATATACATACAGAAGCTGGGTTAGCGCTTTTCAGTACTATCAGTACTTTGATTTAATCTTAAGCTTTTAAGATCTGTGTACAAACATAGAATTGTTAGCAAATCTCTGTATCTTGCTTATAATAATTAATAGAAATTGTTAACAATTAAACACAAGAAACATGCACTACATGTATAACAAATAAAGAACACAATTTATTTTTTCGAAATGAATCATATATATACATGTATATACCTACATATTTCCGTAAGCGATATCAAACTCTATTTAAACTGAATAAACTCGAGAAAATGCCGAGCATCTCAACAAAAACCTATTGCATTAATCTACCATTACGCAAAAAATAATGCCGAATTACCGATAGAATGAATTGTATTTCAGTACTCCTACATCAGATTTTGCTTAATTTGCGCAGGTAAACAGTTAACGTAACTGTTTGATTTACCGAAGTCCCTGTTTGATTTGATACGTAAAAATCACGAAATACAGACGACAGTTTCCAGGTTACAAAGCATAAATAATGAAAACGAAACGAAAATCAGAACAAGCTAACATCAACGTCATGTGTGAAAACTGTCAATGCATTGAAATATTTAGCCTCAATTTACTTCACAAAATCGGCACCAATATATTTTTCATGTTTAAAAAATTTCCCTTCATACGCGAACTGTTGCACAACAAGCAAATTCATCATAGTCAGATCGACCCTTTTTCGTATAATGTCATGGCTGCTTTCAACAAAGAACCTCGTTTTAGAAGTATGGAATACGAGTCTTGGTAAAATGGTTAAGCAAAACCGAGCCGTGGCAAAATAAAAGCCGGGGCAGATCGGCAATCGTCAATTCCAAATACGCATTATTTTGCAGCAATAATTACAGCAAATACAAATATACTGGTCCATCAATTATCCTGAAATTTTAATGAGATTGGCAGATTAATAACTGCTTATCTTTTGTTTTGCCCAGGCCAAGTCTTGTCTACCCATTTTACCGGATGCCGAATCCGAGGCTATTAAACTGATTGAAACACGGCTTTCCTTTATTATTATTTTCGTAATAACTCAGATTTGAAACAGAATTAGACCTTAATTTTTGCAATTTATATTTTCCTTCCCATAAGGATAATTTATGCTAAACTACGTTGAATTGGAATCAGTAGTTCTTGAGAAGAAGATTTTTAAAAATGCACCCCCCTTTTTCTACATTTTCAAGGTTTTCTCCGCTTTGAAAACAGATCGGACTTTTATTTCTGCAATTTATATTCGCCCTCCCATAAGGATGCTTTGTGCCAAATTTGGTTGAAATTGGATAAGCGGTTTTAGAGAAGAAGTTCAAAATGTAAAAAGTTTACAGACGGACAGACGGACAGACGGACGGACAGACGGACGGACGGACGGACGACGGACAAAAAGTGATCAGAAAAGCTCACTTGAGCTTTCAGCTCAGGTGAGCTAAAAAACTGCAGTATACAATGATAGATCTGACACTCAGAAATTGCAAATTTTAATAAAAGTTATCTGAGAGATATTTGTATCAATCCAATAAGGACAACTGTTTGTACTCTAAGAACTTAGATGTTGCTTCGTCATAATGACATCTTTTTTTAACAATGACACACAATAAATAACTCAGTGACTAAACCATGTGTCTTTGTGAAAAATCAGGTTAAAAAATTCTTGGAATTAAGTACCATATAAGAACAGGCTTATTATGTATGTGTGACATAACACTTCACAAGAATGCTTGAAATTTTTAAGTTTCTATGAAAAGCATTCCTATATATCTATGAGGAAAAAGTGTAATATCTGACATTAAAGCTGCTAATGATGCCAGATCTTTGTTTGAAGTACAGCTGCTGTAGTAATGTTTGAACTGACTGCAAATTATTTTTCCTACCTTGTACATCCAATCTTCAGGAACAGTGTATTTCTGCAAAATAAAACACAGATACATCTTAGCAAACGTTATAATTTGCTATGTCATGCTAAAGCATGTATTTATAAAACATTCCAAAACCATTTATAACATATAAAGGTATTAGAGAATAGTACTGAGTGCTCTCCCTGGACACAACTATACTGACCTTGGAATCCAAATGTTTGAGTATTTCGTCGATGGTTTTGTGCTGTTTGATCAGATCAATGGCTCTCTTTGGACCGATTCCCCTGATGGAGTCACAATAATCACAGCCAAGCAGTATACACAAATCAATGAACTGAAATAGAACGCAAAGGTTGTTGAGTTACAGTAACTGTACGTGCAAGATTTTATTGACTGGTAATATCAAAAATTGTTGAGAGACAACAAAAATTATTAAGCTTTAGGCTTACTGAATAAATGTATGCCATTACTACATTATCTATGATGGGATACATATGTTTGTCTACTGTTATAATCACCTCATCCTTGGTTAATCCCAGCTCCTCTAACACTCTGTTGTAGTAGTACTCTTTGATGGGTAACTTTCTGAAGCAATATAACATGACTTATATAACACAAGCAATTAAACAATATTTTTACATCACAATCATCAATAATACTTCAATCTTTACTAGCCAAGGGTTATTGATAAGATCCGCTTCCCACCTCTCCAATCCTTAGTGGATTTAGTGCAATATTGTAGCCTTTGAGAAGTGCCCAACTGGGAATAATGACATGTTTTCAGTTTAACCAATAAGATTGCACACTTCAGGGATAATTTGGCTATCAAAAAGATGAAGACTATTTTTTTGCTTATTTACTTTTCTTGCATGTGGTTGAGCATGAAACACTTTTAATTGGATGTATTATTTAGTCCCTACGTCCAATTTAATACAGATAGCTGATGAAATGAGACTCATACCAAATCTGCCAATAGCTGGAAAGGAGAACCCATGGCTAGCAGAGATGTAATATTCATTGCAAATTATTTTTTCAATACACCATATGATAAAGTAAAGAAAGATACAACAATGCCTATTCTTGGTCACTTTTGTTTTTAATAAAATGTAAGCTGACCTTGCTTCAGCCACTGTCAAGTTCCTCAGCAGTACGGTGGTACCAAAGGTGAGGGCGTCCATATCCTCGGTCCCTGTGGCGTACACCTTGCCTGCTTTAACCAGGGCAGCACATTGTGCCTCAGCCTCACCAGGGGCCTAAATGAAATCATAACTCCATAACAAGTGTCTCAGCTAACAAGCATTCTTTCTATCTGTGAGCATAGGCAATACATGTTTTTAGGTTTATGTTCTTTATGAGAATACTGAGAGACAAATGAAAACTATAAATACCTCCAGTTTTAAAAGTAGGGGGTCTATCAAATTCATGTTATGTTGTTTATAATAAATCTATCTATTAAATCTAATAATTTCAACCTGGTACATATTTTTTTTACAATTTCATTGATAGTACACACAAAATTGAGTAACAGGCTTCAGATATTGACAACTTACATTAATAAAGGGTATTCCCATATATTTCAACAACTCTTTGCATTCTTCATTATGTTGCTTAGAAACTTTTACTAATCTCCTGTTGAATTTTTCAATGTTTTCCTCATCACCTATTGAAATAGAAATCAAACATTACTTAAATTTCAGGAAAAAATCTATGATGTTATTCAGATTATACCAGAAACTTAACCACAGAAAGTCATAAAATTTAACATCAAATTCATCTACCAGAAATTGATGATAAATTTCATGGCCATATACTGAAAGCTTTACTACAGTAAATAAAAAATTGTGACATTATATATTCATCTACCTGCTTCCTCTGCCTTCTCTAACTGTTTCTGAGCCTCTTCTCGTCTCTCCTTTCTTTTCGCTAGCTGATGAAGAATAATGCAATGTTACAAGCTAGTCCTTGTACTCTCTGTGTACAATTTCTCTTAGGCCTAACAAAAAAATATGTTTGTTTACGGTTACCCGACCTACCCTATATTTAATCGCCGACCCTAATTGGGTTTTTTCCCATCGTTAGAAATCCGGAAGTCACACGTGGGTACGTTTAACTTTTATATTCATCTTAATCGGTCAAGCGTTTGAAATCGAAAGTAAAAAAAAAACATGGCGTCGATATCACATGTTCTCTGCAGTTCGAAGAATGCGCACACATTGCCGAATAACATGACATTTATCCAGGTGTTTGATCGATATCATGGGGGAAATGAAAAGGTTCCCGATTTTAAAGTACAAGGCAAACAACATGGAGGGGAAAATACATGTAGTTTTGACCACAGGAGTCTGCGATTTTATCAATTTCTTGAAAATAAATAAGAAACAGGCAAAATCCTACCAATGAGCTTCGTGAGCATAGCGAGCGAAGCGACAGGAAGGCAACAAGTTTTCTAGATTTTCTTTATTTCGCTATCCAATTGATATTGAAAACCAGACATCAACCCTGTGGTGTTATCTTACCAATTTCTTGCATTTATTTCCGTAAAATTAAATCCATTTTTACACATATCGATCATGGCCATGTTTGATGCTTGTGGTGAGCAATATCATGGTTTTTTTTTTTTTTAAATAATGGTGTCTGTATAAAAACTTTTCAAGGAACATTCTGCATAAAATAGTATAGTCTGTTGCACTATTGATACTATTACTAGGTCAGGTGCGGATCAAAAATTAATCCTCGGGGGGTGGGGGGGTGGGGGGGTGGGGGGGGGGGGGGTGTCTACTAAGCATGTTATTTGTTGCAACAGCAGACAAAAACTATTTTTTTGTATTGTCACATTGATTTCTAGAGCACATTTTTTCCACCAATTAATGAAGGTAAAGTTTAAATCAATAAACCTCTAGATTTTATATTTGATTACAAGTACCTAGATTCTGTAAAATAGGCTATAATTACGAGGCATGATTTTTTCTGCTAAACTGAAGGATCGAATAAAACCACGTGGTCTAAAATTTAAATGACAACAACATTCGCAGGGGTGCATACGGCAAACAAAAGTAAGCATGACACAATGGCAAAACAGTTTTGTATTATCAGTTTATGTGACATTTGTAAAGTTTTGTAAAAAAAAAAAAAAAATTATAATAAAATAAAAAAAAAATCCTACCTACCGACCCTAGTTTTTTTCAGCATGTAACAGTAAACAAACATATTTTTTTGTTTGGCCTTAATTGAAAATGTCAAAAAAGGAAATCTTCCATTACAACTAAAATGACAACACAAAACTATTAGCTATTCATTTTGATATGAAATTCATTTATCAGGCTCATTTTTTTTTCTTGAAAACGGACATAATCATGACTCACCTCGCCTGATTTCATGTCTGGTGGTTTACCATCAAACACATAAACTGGTTTAATACCATTCTCTACCATTCGAATGGTCCGGTAAAACATTCCCATCAGGTGACTAAAATTCAGAAGGCATATAGTTTTGCTTATGGATTTATGTCAAAATACCGGTATATCTTAAATCATAATAAATACTGTCTAGAACTCAATCCCTTTAATAGCATTCTTTAAAGTTTTAAAATCAGTCTACCTTGTGGTTTCTCCATCTTCATTCATTAGGTTGCTACCATCTTGTCGTACAGCAATAAGAAACTGGTAAATACACATGGAAGCATCCACTGCCACTTTGCGGCCTACAATAAAAAATTACACACATTCATATTAAATCAAATGTCACTACTCACGTTATTGATACACTTTTCAAGGTGTTCACAGATCATACTTGTTTTGATTGGAAGTTATACCCTGTCAGTGTCTTTTTACAATTCAAATGAGAATATTTCATTTCTGTAATTAGTGAACAAGTTCTACAAATTATTCAGTCTTAGCAAGATTGTTGGCAGACATCATTGCGACCTAATTAAAATTGGAGCTTCCATCCCCTCCTAGTTTTCAATAGATCATGGATTCAGGAAAATCTACAAAAGTTTTCTTTGTAATGTGCCTATGTAGTGATAAGCAGAGGATTGTAGACTATACTCTGTCCCAAGATATTTTGGATTCACGTTTGGACGATTTTTAATAAAAATACACTTACCTGTGAAAGAAGTGCAATTGAAATAGTTGAAAGGGATATTTTCCAAGATAATTTCATTGACACATTATCATCTTTCACTCGGAAAAATTCACAGGAACGAAAACAGATTCCTTACGGAGATTTATAATGGGGAATGTTTACATCTTTTCTCCATTCGGAATACACTCGGAATACATCGCGCAATATTTCAACGTTATCATCCGGGCTTGCTGCAATGCAAAATCTCCGTAGACATAACATTTTTTAGCATTGTATTGAAACCTGATAAGCTAACAGGGGCGTTTTGACTGAGAAATCTTGGAAATTTTTCATACTTTTGAATGAACATCGTTTGGATCCTGAGGTATTTATAAATATCAAACAATTAAGCCAAACGTGAATCCAAAATATCTTGGGACAGAGTATAGCTCTCCCCCTCAGCTAAGAAAGAGTTCGAAATATGATGGCTATAATCCTTCTCGTTTCTTTCAAGCTAAAGATACTATATTTTAATAATTATGAAATTGATAGAATTTGATTATTTTGGAAAACATTTCAAATCTAACAAATAACAACCAAAAAGATATAACATTCATGTCCTTTAATGTCAAAAGCAGTCCTATTAAATTTTAATTTTAATGTTTAGAAAATAAACATAGATATGAAAGAATGGAGAAAATTAAGAGGACTAAATGATCATGTCCACTATCAGACTATACTGATCAGCTCCTTAAAAAGAGCTCTGTTTAGAGATTAAAGAAAAGAGCAAAACTTTTACCTTAAATTATTTAGATTTTTTTCTTAACCAAACGATGTAGTTGATGAGTAAAAACTTCATAATGCAGAACATCGATCATCTAACAATAGACTATATGGTAGCTCTGTTCCATTTTAAGAGATAATGTTAAAGAAAACAGAATGTGTTGATTGTATAGTACACATATATATCTACAGGTTATTACATTCGATATATACAGACATGATTACAAACATTCAGAGCTATCCAAAATCCACTAGATGCCAACCTATCATGGTTCTATTCAAAAGGAAACAGCGCCAATATCTTACCAAAGTAATTCTTAAATTCATTTTCCTTCATTGCAGATGGAGCATAGTCTCCAAGTAACTTTGATAAACCTAGAATTCCCATGCTGAAATTAAAAGAAGAGACGGTTTGTGTTTACTTTTCTGACCATAACACTTTACCCGCCAAATCATGTAAAGTCAGCTGCTTTGTTTCGTACTTTATAAACAACCAAATAAACTGTAATGTACCATTTGTCATCCTGTAAAAAATATAAAAATTTTAAACCGTTTCCGATTTTATACAGAAATACCCGATTTATACTTGCTATAAATTTACGAAAATAATTTAAAGTGTGAAAAAATTGAAGATGGCGGACTTGAGGAAACTCGGATTTATTGGAACCATAGGGGATGAAGACGAAATAGAAGTTGAACCCGAAAGTTCTGATAGTGATAACGAAGAGGCTCAAGTAATATGTGCTTTGTTTATTCTATCGTAATATTATGTAACTGAAAGTCGCTGCAACGATTGTTTTTTTGCGAAGGCCATGAAGTAAATATTCACCACAGGCACACGTGCTTTTGTTTACATCAACTTGATCAAGCAGTTCTCTTAAAATCAACAAATTTACACATATATATATTTCTTAAAATTTGGCTTGCTTAAAAAGAATATTCGCTTTTACATTTTTAACAATAAATTCAATATTTACACACTCTTAACAACAACCGTAGAAAGGGGGGGGGGGTCTTATTTATGAATGACTGTGTCTAGCCTACATATAGAATTTCACAGACAGCTTACAAAAATCGTGATCATAATAATATTGGAAATGCATTTGCTATGTAATATGTTTTATGGTGTGACCATGTTGAGGGCGAAGCCAGTAAACACAATATTAACATTTTCATTGTCAGTTATAGTACAGGGTTTGACATTAAGTTTTTGAATTACTAGACCAGTCGGGCTACCTCAGAAGTTTTTCACTAGCCCTGACTCTTTTACTACTAGCCCTGACCAATTTTTCACAAAAATAAACTAAACGTAATGAAAAACATAAAATATTAAATACCTGTTTCTGTTTAATTGTATTGGTTTACCAATAATGAATCATTCAAACACTATTTAAGATTTAATTTTATTCAAACTGTACTAATAATGATACAAGTAATGGTTGACCAGGGACCAACAAAACTTTTTGGAGACTTCCCTTACTTCTCCTTAACAGAGAAACATGAAGAAGTTTGAGAAATCGGGGAGACTTTTATTACTTGACAATAAATTAGAAACAAGTCATTATAATTAGAAAATAAAACAAATTCTAAAAATTGAAAAAAAATTATCAGTTTATTTGATGTATTCATACATTTTATAGATCAAATGTTTTGTAATTGTGTTAACTAAAATGACAAATAAAATCAGTCTCTGTTTTTAGTGTATTTTGGTGGCATTAGTCCAACCCAACCATTATGTTGAGGATTAGATTTTTAAAAAAAGATATTATAACTGTAAACAAAGGGTTTATGATTTTTTTAGCATAAATTTGGCAGTGTTATTAGCTAATTACAAGTTACATACAAATTCAGTGTTATATATCAACACTAGCCTTAAAGTAATAAACATCGTTTTGTACAGCATGTGGTTGCATCACCCGTATTTATAACCCTTAAAGATAAGACAGACTACAAGAGGCATAAACTGAGTTTGTGAAGACGTCTTTAGAATTAGATAATTATCATTTTATTGCCCTTGGTGTTAATTTGCACGATTATATGAACTCCGTGTACAGTGCGACTTGGACTTTTTGTCCGGAGGAAATTCCGGCGAAGTTACCGATCAAAAAGTGAGTATTTCCCCCACTTCATCCTCTAGGTTAATCCTTGGGTTGTACTTAAATTACGGTTTGAAGAATTTAAGCCTGTTAGGAAAAAGTGCTTTTACTTCTATTGATATTAATATTACAGAAAAAGTATGTGCACTTTTTTTTTCACACGACCAGTCGGGCTAGTATACAGACATTTAACCCGACCGGACCCATCGTTTACTAGACAATGTCGGTCGGACGTGCCTTAGTGTCGAACCTTGTAGTACTGAACATTAATCAAAATCCACCTATCTATGTATTCATATATGTGTGACGGTCAGACCGGTTTGAATACTGGCGCCAGATAGCTCAGTAAGGTAGAGCACCTCACTAGAGATTCAGGAGGCCCGGGTTTGAATCCTGGTCTGGTCCGTCATTATTTCTCCCAACCAGTTACATTTGGTGGCGTGACCAATCGCTGAAACTGACTGAATAACTCCTGCCAGGGGAAGAGCCTTGGGTGATTTCTGAGGGCGAAGATCATTTAAGGAGAGAGGAATGTGTTGTTCAGACCGGTTCGAATTCCGGCGCCAGATAGCTCAGTTGGTAGAGCACCTGATTAGAGATTCAGTGGGCCGGGGTTCGAATCCTGGTCTGGTCCGTCATTATTTATCCCATCCCGTTACACCTTTAACAATAAATGTCACCCTCGCAGTTTACATATACATACTGATGACATATTAGTATTACAGGCAGAAAGATCCAAATAAATTACAAGTTTTGAACACAAATAAAAATAACCATTTGCAGAATAATAACATTTATTTCATCATCGGTAAAAATCACAAACAATGATCGGCAAACATGAAGATATTATCAGATTCACAAGAATGTTGGTGATATCACTGCACATGAAGTGATTCGTTTTTCCTCCATCTTGGGAAAAGGTTTTCAAGTTTAAAGATACATGTATATGGAGTGTAATTTCCATAGTTATGGTTTAAACACATGTAGAGAGCATCGCCTGTGAGAGGGCTTCACCCTCTGTCATTGGTTTAAATCAATGTAAAGTAACATACTGGTCAAAGTCATGGGCACATCATTGACATTAATTTATATTCCTGGTACTTATACTTATCAAACAGTGGGGTTGTCTAAGAAGTGGTGTGGACAATTGTGATTGACAGTTGTATGTGAATGGGTATACCGGTAGTCGTCACCCAATCGGACACATGGGTCTTCTTTGGGTACTTCTTTCAACATCAATGACACCCTTTTGCTATCATCCATGCCATTGAGAAATATCTATATAAGTTGTAGATTTTGTTTTTTAGATAATTAAAGTAAATTTTTTTCAATTTAAGATATTTTAACAGATGGTTTTATTTCATTTGCAGACAGCGAAGAAACAGAAGAAGAAAAAGCCAAAGAAAACTGATAATGAATTCAATGCCAAGTTTTCTTTCACAGATCAGGTAGTTTTTAGCCATTTAGTAATTTATCAGAGTACTGTATTTCACATAATTATGTTGCTTTAATACTGGTAGTATTTTTAAGGCAAATACATGTGTATAGAAATGTATTTCAATGCAAATACATGTAGTAGATATGAATTAAATACTTGTCCAGTGAAGATATTACTTATATATTAATTTAATGAAAATATATTTCAGTTTGACCCAACTGCCAGCTTTGACTTTGATTTTGCACTTCGGCATGCTAAAAGGAAACAACATGCAACAACTCTTGATGAAAAGATAGCGAAAGTCAGAAAACAACAGAAAAAGGTATTGTAAAAGCTGGATGTGATTTTAAATACTGGAAAGCCATCAATGGTAGCCATCAATACCTAAATAATATACTGAAACTCATTTATCTCAAAGTAATGTGTAATTTACTTTGATTTCAAGGGAGACAAGTTTGAAGTGATTGAAAGTGATGATGATTTAATCGAGGAGGAGGAGGATGAAAGTTCAGATGAGGAAATGAGGACAGGTATATATTTCTTTAAACTGAGGAATGTACTTGACTGTGTATATATATGCCAGGTCATCAAGATACATGTAAACTTATCTTTGTTTTGTGCTCCATGGTATAAAGTTGATTTATCATTTAAGTCAGTGAAACTAATTCCTGATGTGAACAGGCGTTCTCTACAAACATCCAATGCTTATTCAAATTTCATGTAGATTTCATTCTTCAGGTTTTTAATATTAAACTGTTCATTGTCTGTTTTGTTTCCTTTAAGACAAAATCAAAACAAAAGAAACTAAAAAGAAGAAAGGCAAGAAGAAGAAAATGGATTCTGATAGTGAGGAGGTACATCTGATATACATGTACTTGCTGTTGGCCATTAATAATCATTGTTTATTATAAACAGGACATTTAGGACATTTAGGAGTGACTCAAGTTTGAGAATTTAAACTGTTTTGATGCTATTTGTTGTACATGTATTTGCAAATTGATGTTGCCTTGTCAAAAAGAAGTATTTTTAATCATGAACCCATAGTAAAATACCAGTAATGTGATAAGGAAATAATAATTGTAG
This sequence comes from Magallana gigas, assembly GCF_963853765.1. Taxonomy (NCBI): domain Eukaryota; kingdom Metazoa; phylum Mollusca; class Bivalvia; order Ostreida; family Ostreidae; genus Magallana; species Magallana gigas. The sequence goes on from NC_088855.1 coordinate 11,878,865, forward strand.
ATGATAATTTATATCTTCCGTCATATTATCCTTTGATATAATCTTAATGTTTTGTATTTTTTCATTTTTTGTTTTTGTATTGCATTTAAGGAAAAAGAGAAAGTTGAGTTTTCAGAAACAGTGGATTCCTATGATGACAAGTTGACGTTTCAAGATATGAATGTTTCTCGACCTCTTATGAAGGTAGGAAAAAAGAGTTACATAGACTTGATAAAAAACAAGATTCCAGAAAATTGTATAATGTGTAAATTCAAGTTTTTCATGCAAAAGACAAGATTTTAGAGATATGTTTGACCAGTGATGACATGGCCTGAAACTTCACATATCATTAATTATTATATTGCCAGGGCCTGGGACAGATGAACTTTACTAAGCCGACACCAATCCAGGCAGCTACCATTCCTATCGCTCTCCTAGGTCGAGACCTCTGCGCCTGTGCTGTAACTGGTTCAGGTAAGTTGTCATTGATATTTCAGACCTTTTTCCTTATACCAGTACATGATATAAATCTATTCAGTTACCTAGTAACTTGATCTTTTCTGTATACAGTAATTCCATTTAGTTGCCTATAGTTAGCTACTGGATCTTTTCCCTTATGATCTATTCAGTAACCTAGCTTACCTCTGGCAAATCAATTTGTTGAAAAATTGGGTCTCAATGATCGATTCTATACATACATGTTACACATTCTGTAGTGCAGCAAGCAGTAAATAATGTTTTCATCCAAAATGGTCAGAAGTATTCCATAGTATAAACTATTTAGTGCGTTTGATTTTTAAATATTCCGTTGAAACTATTTGCAATACATGTAGTAAAAACAATTAGGACCACTACCATATATATTCAATGTATGCACATTATTTTTATTAGAGTCATAGTAGACTATGATATTTTGATTTAATGTAAGAGAAGTATAATGGATTTTCCATAAAATTAAAAAGTTCCAATTACAATGTAACATATTTTACAAAAAAAAATATCTTGAGATTATGGAAAGGTACAAGTTGAAGCCAGTGATACAATTTCAAAGATTTTCTATATCAATTATAGAATAACTCTTTGTTCTCTCTCTGTCCAGGTAAGACAGTTGCATTCATGCTGCCCATCCTGGAGCGATTAATGTACAGGACACAGGAAGAGGCTGCTACCAGAGTTCTGGTTCTGGTTCCAACCAGAGAGTTAGCAGTTCAGGTTCACACCGTAGCCAGGCAGTTAGCTCAGTACACCAACATTGAGATCGTATTATCAGCTGGTACGTAGGTTCACAGTTTATACCATGTCTTTATTTAAATGGTACTGTAATTTTTCGAATATAATACACACTTTTGATGTTGATTTTTAACCTATTTCTTAATTCATGAAATAAAATGATTTACATGTAAAAGAATATCATTTTGGCACAAACATAAATTTTCAAGAAATGGAATTATTATTTTTAAAAGTTTTTTCTCTGCTTCTTTACCATTTCTTCAAAGGACTCTAAGTCTCCTGTAATAAGTGAAATGTTCTTGTTCAAGCTAAGTGACTAAAACAATCATTTTACACAGGTGGATTGGATATCAAAGCTCAGGAGGCAGCTCTACGCATGAAACCAGATATCGTCATAGCAACCCCTGGCAGACTGATTGACCATTTGCACAATTCTCCAAATTTCTCTCTCAGAAACATTGAAATTCTGGTGCTGGATGAGGCTGACAGGTATAACATCAATTGTTTTATTTTTTTATTTTTTATGTATTCTCCATTTTCAACATAATTCAGAGCTAGCGTATTTCAGGTGGTAGTTGAAATGTTTTTGACAAAATACTAGTTTTCAAACGACTTATATGAATATTGAAGTATTAGAGTGTTGCCATGCAAGACATTACTTTAAATGAAATACTGTACAAATTCATTTTATTGAAGTCGCTGTAAATTTCTTTTCTGATCAGAATGTTGGATGAGTACTTCGCGGAGCAGATGAACGAGATCATTCGTCAGTGTGCCCAGACCAGACAGACCATGCTATTCTCAGCCACAATGTCAGAGGCTGTGCAGGACCTAGCCTCGGTGTCGCTGAAACAGCCAGTCAAAATCTTCGTCAACCAGAATACTGACGTAGCCCTGGGGCTCAGGCAGGAGTTTATCAGGATACGGCCTAACAGAGAGGGCGACAGGGAGGCAATCATAGCATGTAAGCTCATTGTTGTGTCTATTCATGCTTGATTAGATGATACTTTTAAAAAAGTCTTTTTTCCTTTCCTCTTTAATGAAAAATTCTTTTAACTTAAGGAATGACTGTGTACATATGTAACTTCATATCTTACTATGTTTGATTTGTATTTTACGTCAGCACTAGTCAGCCGTACCTTCCGAGACCACTGCATTGTGTTCATACAGACAAAAAAGCAGGCCCACAGAATGCACATAATCCTGGGACTGCTGGGTGTCAATGTCGGGGAACTACATGGCAATCTATCCCAGGCTCAGGTGAACATTCAAAATCTCTCAATCTCTCTCTCCCTCTCTCTCTCTCCCTCTCTCTCTCTCCCTCTCTCTCTCTCCCTCTCTCTCTCTCTCTGAGAGAAGCATGTTCAGATTCTTTTATATGTACAATGTATATGAATTATCAGTGTACATGTACTCCCTTATTTTAGAGATTGGAAACCTTAAAGAGGTTTAAGCAGGCAGATGTAGATGTGTTGTTGGCCACAGACCTGGCAGCAAGAGGACTTGACATTGAAGGAGTCAAAACTGTGAGTCTTTTATTTACCACTTAACTAGGTGCTATACATAACAAAAAATCAATTGTTGTTTCATATGATACATTGTGAAAATTGTTTGGTTCTTTGTAAACATTAAGTTTTAATTTTTAATGAAATGAATCAAACCATCTTCGCTAGCCAAGGGTGTTTCTCTGTTCACCATAGATCGTCACCCTTGGGTAGCGAAGATGGAATCCAACTTAAATTTCATACTGTTTTAGGAATGATTTTCATTTAGTCATGCATGCACTGAATTTCAGTTGTTTATCATGAATATATTTTTTTATTAACAGGTGATAAACTTTACCATGCCTAACACAATAAAACACTACGTCCATAGAGTTGGTAGAACTGCTAGAGCAGGAAAGAAAGGGAGGTAATACTGACTTCTGACTCAATCAATTAATAGTCACTATTTATTATTCTCATTAATTTGATAACATATTATCATTTCATTGATATGATCTTTTTGATAATCCTGTTAATGATATATCTTAAATCGGAAACAAATGGTACTAACAAATAGTTCAACAACATTCTGTACATTTCATAGATCAGTGACCCTGGTTGGAGAACAAGAGAGGAAACTGCTGAAGGAGGTGGTCAAAAAAGCTAGGACTCCGCTCAAAACCAGGATCGTGCCTCAAGGTTTGTCGATTTGGAGAGATAATGGCTCCAGTGTTTTCTAAATATAAAGAGTAAAACTATGTAAAAGTGGCTAGTGTATAAATTTGTCTTTATAAATTTTGCATTATAATAACAAAAGTGTGTAGGTGACATGGAAAGGTGATATTGAATATGTTGACCACTGGTACCTAGATACATTGTATACCAAATTAAAAACTTAAAGAAGTTGTTTTAATACCAGTAGTGTCAAATTTTAAATTCCAAGGTTTGCATTCCCTCAAAAGTTATTCCCATTTAATCTTTTTGCCATTATTGCATGCATATTAATGAGAAGTAAAATGCATTTACAGTAAAACTCGGTTAAAGCGAAGTCCTAGGGACCAATGGATTTACTTCTTTATATCTGTAATTCGTTATATCCGTATAACAAATTCGTAAAAAAACTATAGCAAATTCACTGCATACATGTTTTCTTTCACTAGACTATAATTTTTGCTAATTGAGGCTTAGAATATAAATACATTACTTTGATACCTTTAATAATCGGATTGTGAGTCCAAAAATTTATATGAAGATAACTGCATTCAAACTATTATTTTAAATGGTAGTGCAAACTTTTTTTGAATTATAGATAAAAAATTCGTTATAAAAGTGTTTAATTTCATTGTTATTCACCTTTTCGGGACTCAAAAGCAGTACATCTGAATTCATTATAACTGTAAAATTTTGCAAAGATTTGTTAAGAATTTTACCGGGGACTTGAAATAACTTTGCTATATCTTAGAATTTGCTATATCCGTGATCGTACTAAACAAGTTTTATTGTACAATGTTTATAACATTAAGTGATATCAAACTTTTCAGAGGTGATATCAAAGTACAGAGATAAAATCAGCAAATTGGAGAAGGACTTGGAAGTAATAGAAACACAGGAAAAAGAGGAGTCCTATCTAAGAGCAACAGAGAACCAGATGAATAAGGCCAAGAAGTTACTGGAGAGAGAGAAAAATGGAATGGATGACCAGAAAAGATCCTGGTTCCAAACCCACAAAGAGAGAATGCAGGAAAAGGGTAAGTATCAGAGGCCCAAGTACCTCTATTTAAGATCTGATTCTTCGTTTTAAATACAACATAGGGAAGAGAAGTCTTTGATTGAATAATATATACAGGTACAAAATATACATGTTACGAAAGAGAAAAATACTTTTAGTTTAATGCTAGAAATTATTTTAAATGACTTAGTGATCTATATTTCTTTACCATTAGTTTGTAAATTATTTTGTTCAATGGTACGGTCAACAATTAATGAATGGCTTTTACGATAGAGGTTTATGGGATCTAAATATATGGTGGCAGTTCCTTTATTCTATTCTTGTAGATTTCACAACGAAATTTTTGATATTTAACATTCTTACTTATTCTAGAGGCATTACGGCTGGGAGAGTTCACCAAATTACCCAAAAATAAGAAGGCCAATAACAAGGAGAAAAAGAAGGCTCTCACGGTATGTTCACAAGTGTGCAACAGTACAAAACAGAGTTGTTTCCCTTTACCTATCACAATAAGCCTAATTCTGCTGACCGTTTCATCATTTCTATTTTAGTCAGAGGATAGAGTGAACCATGAAATTCAGAAGTCTCATGAGTTTGCTGTACGTAGCAGTAAAAAGGCCTTCAAGCAAAAAAAGATCAGAGTTTTCAAAGATGAGGACTTCACTAACAGTAAGTTTTGTGAAATGGTACTTGGTTTTCGATTAATTAGGAGTTGTCTGCCTTACTGTAAGATAAGTTTACAGGGATGTACATGTACAAGTCATAAAGAAGTGTAAAGATTGTTAGTTGATAAATGATGTAAGGAATTTCTAAAGAAAAAGAGATAAGATGAATTCCAACCTCATTCCATAATTGAATTCAGTAACTCTTTCAAGAAAGAAAATAGAAAATTGATCAGACCTGCATACATGTACAAAACTAGTGTCAATACCATATAAGGGTTTTATATTTTGTTGTCAGCACTCTTTATCATTAAGTATATGTTTCCATTTTTTTCATGAAGTAAATAACATTATAACCTGTATGAGATTTGTGATGAAGGGAACGGATGTTTGTCTTTGTTCATGTGTAAGATATTTCTCATGTAATCACAAAGCTACATAATTAGTGTCCAATGTATGGTGATGAATTAGACCATAATCAACTACAGATTTTAAAAGCAGATTTTATTTCTGATTTTCGCATGTTTCACGTTCTTATTTTATAGATAAACAGCAAAACAAGAAAGCAAAGAAGAGGAAATCTGCTTTTGATCAGGAACTGACAAATACAGGAAAGAGTGCTGTAAAGAAATTCAGATCGGGGTAAGTTGTACTTTTCATTTTTAGTTTTATTCATACCAGGCAATCAATTTTAAATTGCTTGCTTTTCTATTCTGTACTTTCCCGTAATATAATTAATATATAAAAGCAAGGTACTAAGATCTGAAATGTAAGCATTCATCAGAGATCCAACCAACTTATTTTTGTGTTGATATAGTTCCTATGTCAATATTGATCTATTTCAAATAGGAAACCATTGTAACTAGTTATGTAAACTTTTTCATTGATTTGGCAAAAACATTAAAGTGCATTTTTCAGAATTATAAATTATGTAACAATTTGATTAATTTGTTTTTGATAGACCCTTTATTCAATAATTACCTATGAATGCTCAAGTTGATATCAGGGTGATGAAACATGTATACTGTAGTTGTATTTTCTAATACCGTATAAAAAAGCCCTTTTCAGCTACAATATATAGTATACAAGTGGACACAAAATGTCTTGTTTTGTTCTTATATCAAAGCTCTGATATATTTGGTTAACATCTTGGTCTCTATTTTTCATAATCTCTGCTCAAAAGTTTTCTGAGCAAATTCATGTTGTTTACAAATGTATCATTAATTTTTTGATTTAAAAAGGCTTTTATGAAAATATTATTGTTATATTTGCATAACATCATGGACATCAAATAACATATATTCACATCAAACAGAATTTTTTTGAGTGTCAAATAGGCCTTTATTTCAACTTTAGACGGCATAAAAGAATACTTGATGAGCGTGATCAAACATTCATGCTTCTTGCTTGAATAAATGACGTGTACCTTACAAAATAATGCATTCAGATACTTGTATTTTCAAGTCTTGCAAAATCAGCATGCTTTTGGAAGAATTTTTCTGGGAATGGAGAAATGATTGCCTAAGTTAAGATCATTTTGAATGATGATAATGAAAGGGTATTTTTTCGCTGTAAATGTTTTGAAATAGCTGATAATAAGAACCTCGTTGTATAAGATAACAATACCAATTCTGTGATTCCTTGTATTTTCAGGCCTTCGTTTAAAGAAAAGAAAGAACTTGGATTATTGGGTAAAAAGAGGGGCAAAAAACCAGTAGGGGCAAAGAAAGGCAAAAAAAGGTAGGTGTGATGATCTAATTATTATTAACCCTCAGCATCATGGATATGTTTCTGGGTATCAAGTGGACAGATGACCCAAGAAAAATTTTCAAGGTCATGAGATCAAAAAGATTATTTATTACCGGTATTAGCCAGGTTATTACAAAATCCTAGTAGACCACCTGACCATGACCTTTGAATGACCTTCACTGGTGATTAGGTCACACAATATAAACACAATGTATTGAATATGTTTCATTTATTTTTGTATTAATCTTAGGATAATAAAAGTGATAATCAAAAGTACATGTACATTATTTGATCTCTGTTGCAGGTGATGCTTGGAAAGAACTGAATATTGTTTATGATGTTATAAAAAATAAAAATGAATTATGAATAACAACTTCCTTCTTTCTTACTTCAACTGTCTATGGTCTTCCCCATGGTGGAATTGAATTAAAGAACCCATAAGCAGAATGGAGTGTCTTTTTCCTTTATCCTAAGGAGACATTGTGTCTGTGGTATCTGCTGGTATTATGCTACGCAGAGTTTGTTATTGTACCTGGTAGTAGTTCAGTTAACGAAACTTTGTTTTATCACCAAGTGTACTGTACTTGTGCAAGTTCCCGGTGCTTTTATGGCTTGATGACGGTATTAGTGTTTCTACTGTAAAGTAAAATAGATCTATATGCTGATAGTTTTTTGAAGGAAAGTTTTGTATGAAGTGTAGATGATATGCAAATTATGTGTTATTTCAAATTGTAAATAACTGTTATATTTTGTGTAGTGCAGAAGTTTAACAGCTGTTTTTTTTTAGACATACATCTTTTATTTCTTGAAATTTACCGGTAGTTCTTAAGGTAGGTCCCTACTTAAGATTTTTGTGGTTAAAGTAAGGGTTTTTCCATGAATCAAGTAAAATAATACAGTATGTAATAAAAAAAAGCCCCAAAAATACATGTCTTAACTATTTACTTTTATCATTAGAGTCTCCAGAAGATGCATACCCCCCTTCTTCGATCAAATGATTTCAACTAAAATCATCATTTGGCTAATATTAAACAAATATCAAGGCAAAACAAAATTTTAAACGTTTTAATTTATCATTAAAGTAAGAAAGTAATAACAAGTGTGATTATCATCATTTGATTGATTAAAATGAAATTTTATAATGAAATGTTACAAAAATGCTATTTCAAAATTTTTACATAATTTCACATTTTTCAACTTATCTTAAACATTTTATGTTTAAACACCATTTTTTACACTTTAAAATATTAGACTTATGTCTAATGCAACCAAAAAGCAAAAAAGATATAGTACTTCACATGCTTCTTTTTTTTCTACGACCTTCAGAACGTATATACCCCCTTATCAAATGCAGCTAAAAAAAAGTGTCACAAACACAATTTAAAAATATATCAGAAAACAGCATTTCATTTCTTTGCTTTGATAAACACTAAAAGTCTTCTTTCAAAACTACATGTAATGAGTACAATTTAATTTTTTGGATAACCATTACCTTTCCTCTGCATATATAAACACAAACGTACTAAAATCTCAGTACAAAAATTCACGATTTCCAACTATTAGACTCATTGAAGATCAAAACCTTTATATACTGGTAGACATTATTATCGCTTGACTGATTCTATCAAATTTAGAATTATCAATTAAACATTAAAAAATCAGAACCAAAAAACGGTAAATCCGAACAAATATCATTTTCGATTTTAAAGCTTATTATATCCGCTAAATTGATGACGCGTCTGAGTAGGGATCTCCCTTAAGCTACGTGGCTAATCCATTTTTTTTGCAATAAGAATTTTAAATTTAAAAAACAATAACTGGATGGTTGTTAAAAATATGAAATGACACAATAATATATTTACATCCACCAAGTTATATTTACATCTGCCGAGTATATATATATTAATACATATGCCGATGTATTCCCTCTATTTCTTACGGAAAATTGTAATTCATTGTAAAATTGTTCATTGTAATAACGCGGGTTATGGGTTTTTTTCTGCAATGTCGCCACCTTCATATCCCGCATGAATCACCAAAGAAAGCATTTTATTGTGTATTTCTCGGAAAGTGATGGTAATTCATAGCTCTGTAGAAACTGACAGGACTGAAATCTACACGCCCCGTTTATTGATTGGTCGAACCTAAGAAAAAACATGGACTGCACATAAACTTCATGACGATGTCAGACTTGATTTCCCTTAGATGATGATTCGGCTGTTTCTTTTATCTAACCTACTGGTGTAAATCAACATTAATTTAGTTATTTTTTCTTACTTTTTGCGTTCAATTTATTAGTTTTTTAAAATAGAGATGTTAATATAAACAATAAAATGCTTTCTTTGATGATTCATGCAAGTGATGAAGGAAGCGGTCATTGCAGAATAAAAATTTTATAACCTGTGTTAGTATTTATTCTGTGTTGCCACCTTCATCTGCACATATATCGTCAACATTTGTATGCCTCGATATATTAAGGGAAGGTCCTCCTCTAGCCCCCCCCCCCCCCCAAAAAAAAAATAAATAAATAAAATAAAAATAAGAACTCATATCCCTACCACATGCCAGTTGAAAAGACTGTTTTAAATTGAAGTTCCAATATCTGCATACTAGAACATTGTATTGTCAAAATATACACTGTCCTAAAGGCAGTTCTCTAGATATGTTTATAAATATTGACAGGCTGTGTAACGTTTTTTCAAAGACCATATGACAATTGTTTCTCCGTCTTTGTAAACATCCTCTTGACAACACAACTATTGACAGATAACCACAGATTCTGACCTAAAGGATGGTCAGGTATCTATATATACAACTGTAAGCCGACTAGAGGTTGTCTGCACTCTTACGTAGACAAATATCCCAATTCATTGAGCTGTAAACCAAAGATTTCAAAATGATAAATATTTACTTGTGGTGATATTTAAACTCCTCAGCCCTTTGTTGTCGGGGATGTGACGAATTTCCCAATGCTCTGGCTTGGTGCTTTCTTTGTTGTGTTTCTGTCTCTGTTTATTTGACAGGTTGTTGTAAGGTTCTGTCCTGTGTGTTTTAATGTTCCCCACTCAGGACTAAGGATAAATGACTCCGCCATTTATTGCGCAGATTGATATTTTATAGCGTTATAGATATATTTTATTAAGGGCACTGGAAGTTTTTGATGACCCTTCAGAATATTAAGCGATATCGCGTTTTGAAAAGGGTCGCGCTCTGACGTTTGGGGAACCAATAAAATTATTTGCAAAGTACAAAATGTTTGAATAAAGTATAATTAAAACCACAAATATGTCTTTAAATGCAAAGTGGGTCTGAATTTGTTTAAAAAATATCTCTAAATCAAGTTTTACTTTTATTTGAAACATGCATGGCTGTGTTCGAGATGCTTTTGTCTAGATGATCCATACCTTTTGTAATAAATGTACAAAATATGTAATAAATATTAATTTTTCTTTACTTCAAAGAGACGCGGTAACTGCAACTTGTGGTACATCCATGTATACTATAAGTACTTGTGTTCAGCCTCAGAGTCCGCTGTGTTTAGGTTCATTGAAATTTTCTAGCTTCTTCAAAAACTCTATCATGCAGCATGCAAGTGAAACGACTTTGTACCAAGTTTAATTTGAGCAAATAATACACTCAATTGTATTCCGTTTTCTCCTCCCATACATTTTCAACAATCCATAACTTAAATATTTCCACTCGCCGTTTACATGTGTCTAAGCTCTTTTAACGGAATGGATCTTGAAATGTAATAAAAATAACAGAATAACAAAAGAGAACCTGTTGTTACGTCTTTGGTTTTCACCGACAATTATAAGTGTGTGTTTTTGATTGACAGTGGTTGCAAAAACGTCAGTGGATTTGGAGTCATGACCACGCCAAAACCCCAATAACTAGTGTCGCTTTAGAAATAACACAACATGCTAGTCTTTAGTTCTCAACAATGTAAACTAAGTGAATATCAATATCGGCCGGATTACAGCGGGTTTCCTACAATCTAAACATTTACACTGTAGGGAATGAAGTTTTGTCATCACCGGGATTTGCATCGGATGAACTCTTGGTAACTATTTCTTTAAAAGGCCACGCTCCTATAATTACTTGTGTAAGCATCTGGATAAATGTCATGATTGTATATGATGCTATACACATAAACATCAAGAAAACTCAATATCCGGAAACGTTGCTCTATAAAAACATTCAAGATTTGTGAAATAATTTGTCCGCTCCCTTGACCATTTGAAAATTCTGTTGACTGATCGATATATCGATTCATCTTCAAATTAAAGACCCTTGGCCTAACCCAACCAAATACCAGTGTATGAAGATTTCATACTGTTAATCCTCCCAATGGATAACACATAGTCAGACGCGTTAGTCATAGTTTGGCAAAGACGATAATCCCATTGTTCTGATTAATGTTTCGGACCCTAACTCCAATTAAATTGATTTATCTAACCTGAGCTTTAATCTAGATAGAGGGCAAAATGCTTCCCGCTGGGCCAGCCACTCTTTAACACTTGAAAGAAAAGATTTTAACTTTTACACATGCAACTTCTATAAAATGCCTTCGCGTTTTATGAGTCAAAATCTGGGGCTTCAGAGAATTATTTATAGTCTCTTTAGTGGTTTCTGTTTAGTATAATAATTTAATTTTTTGATGATATACGAAAATAAAGATCTTCAAAAAGCTTTTTCTATTATATAGCCAGCATCTGGTCTTCGATACTATCAGTGGTTGCTCTCTCTGCAAATGCTTCAAATGATCACAAGGCCTTTGCGGAGACAGTTTGACTGGGTTAAAACAGAGAGCATGTTGGACTTCTGATCCTTTCAGACGTTTCTTTCGGCCAAAGCATATAGAAAAAATGAAGATAATCTATTTCTTTGGTTTGTTGAATTAAAAAAATAAACAGTTTTAATTGTAATAATTCCCAACAGTTATAACATAAAAGTGGATATTTGATTTAAATGCAGACTTTAAAAGAAGCAATGTTACACGTTTTAAACCATATGTTAATTAGTGCCCATATAGTTATGCAACCTTCAAAATGCTGATTTTTCTTAAACACATGCCAGAGACAAAGAGCAAAAATGGGAATTGTTTTCTTTGGTCTTCAGTCACCACAGAAAGATTCTGCTGCAGCTATAGCGATAGATCATTGCAAAAGTGCGCGCCATCTCTTGTTTCCGATCCCAAGATAAACATGCGATATAAATGGAACTCGTTTTCAAACTCGTGTTAGAAATGACCTTGATGTAATCAAGTTTTCACTGGTATTCATTTTTAATAATTAAGAGAATATACCCTGTGGTTACCCATCACACAATAATTGACAGTCACACTAACGATTCATTGATTGCTTTAACGAGGAAGCTACAACTTCTGAGGCAATCTAATGGTTTGTATTGACTGGGGTCTAATTTAATGGGCACTGCAACCTTTGGTTTTTCTCCTGCATTTGTCACGGTAGATTTTTTTGCTCAACCATTCCGCAAATGGAAAGTGTTACGACCATTAACGTCATTCTCCCATATTCAATACACGTAGTTCCTGAATTCCATCCCAGAATTTCCTGTCTCGTTTGATGATATGGAATAAAAGAGACAGGTAAAATCACGTGTTATTTTGGAATTTTGCCGCAACAAATACATGCATTAACCCCAATAAAAATGTCAATTTCTTACTTTACAATTGTATAAAAACTGCAATTCTCATGTGCACGCAAATGAAATATGAATGGTGTCTGATACGTTTCTCTTTTCCATCTTTATGCTGAAATGGCAATGTGATGCATTTGAAAATTTATGCCAAGTATTGTATCATGCTTGCGATATAATAAACTTTTCTCATGTTATTTGGTATGTAACTCAATTAAAGATATCTTAAATCATAAATTTAAAATTTCAACGGGATATGAATTTTAATTTCGCAATTTATCAATTTTCACCCTTTTCCTGTCAGTAATAGTTGCATTAAAGTGAAAACGCAAGTAGATTTTTCACTTTTATTTTTTTGATTAAAAATTCTAAATAAATAAATACCGGTATAATTATAATTTAACGCCATCAATGAAAACCTTTAGTAATTAATACTATAAGGCTACCTGGTATTTTAAGGAGTACAATCTATCATATCTGGGTTTGAAGTGGCTTTCAAAATACGCAACACAAATGAATCATCGGATCTCCTTCAATTTCAAAATGATATACAGTCATCTTGTTCTGTCGATAATCTGACAGAAATACATTGCCACAGAAAAGATAAAATCACACTTATTTTAGGAAATAATTATCTTGTTTAAAACGCGATGGTTTTGTTTTCGAAAGGAAAATAAAGTAGAGCAAAAAGAAAAGTGCACACTACACTTTACGTATAGCTGGAACCGAAGAACTACTTCGGAGTCTTATTAGATGTAACGGAGCACCACTGTAATTAGCCGGTTTTCAAAGTTAGTGACCGACATATTCACCTAATCCATTGCATTTTCAGACCCTTGTTTACTCACTCTAATAGTGCTAAGCAACCGTAAATGTGATGCATGTATCTTTCAAAATATTGACAATAGTGTTGTTATGTTATTGGGTACCTTACTGAAATCTAATTACCGAAGCTGGGGTTTAAAAGGAGTCAGTTTTTGACACATTCACACAAAAAGATGCATTAGAATATTGGTACTCTAACCCCCCTTTTTATTAAATTTGAAATATTTTCTTGTGCATTTAACTTTGATGAAATAAGAAACTGGGTGTTTTTTCTGCGCATATACATGCAGCGACCTGTGCATGTCTGTTAAACCTCAAAAGTCCCAATTATTGAACTAGAAAACATGTGAAATAACAATATTGCATTTATTTGAGCGAATACGTGTACTACAAATTATTTTATGTAAAACAATTCTTTGGTTCCTTTCGTCGTTAGAATGCTGTTAACTTATAGATATATACTGCACTTGCACCTCCTATTACATGTATATGTTTTAGGTTGGTTGTAGTTGAATTCATGTTTATTTACAACTTTACTGGGAAAACCCAAAACCATGCACATTTTGTCAAATGCGCAATCATTTTAGTTTCTATGAACCAATATATTATCTTTTCACAAAGGTCGGAGTTTTTATTATGTACGGAAAACACCTTTATATTCTGGATCTTCAGACAGAGGCAAACCTCTAAAGTGTATTTAGCAGAGAGTGAGGGCGAAGCAAAAAAATCAGCGAGGAGAATTACATTTTCGAAAAATGTTTACAAGACATCTTAAACGCATTGTCCTTACTACAACGCATTCATCTCACATATCATTAGGTGCTAATTCCTTCAAAACCTTGTTGCAAATTAGCTGAGAACAAACGAATTCTCTGTAAAACATAAGTATGATAATGGTTTACGAAACCAAGTCTCAATATAACCAAGTATTTTCAACCGGCAACGTCATATAGGTCACGTGAGAAAGAAACCCCTAACCAATTACTGTGAGTATAGGTTTTGTGTTTTGAAATTGAATGCTTTAAAAACAACGCTAAATACATTTTACAATAGTGATAAGCTGAAATCAACAGAATTATTTCATCTTAATGTCTTTCATGTTCACGATGAAAATTATCATCGCGACTAAACATAAATTTTTATTGAAAGTCAGAAATTAATTAAGGCTGCATTATTGCAATGTCTCTAATTGGAGCTATTCAAACTTTTCTATTTAAAGGTGAATAAATTGGCGATATATATATATGAAAATTTTACACTTTGCACAACGAGTCTGAGTAAATATATACATAGTATACGCTCTGGCCACATCAAAAGGACTCACGCACTTAACGGGAAATGTGAGGTGTTTCTATAGCAAAAACTCTGCACAATAATAACGCAAGACTATCGTTTACAGAACCGAACAAAAGGCGAGGTCACTTAATGGAAGGAAATTCGATTAAAATTTTGAAATGTAGTCTTTTAAAAAGAAACCTGTAATTTAGTTATAGAAAAATGAAATAGGGAGAAAACATTTCCGATTTTAATCTCCGATCTGATTGACCATGTTTTATGTGGGTGTCTTTTTTGGAATTTCCATCTTAGGTTACAAGCTGTGTACAATTAGAGTACCCACAGTGCTACCGCACCAATACAATGAAAACATATTTATGCATGGTTATTACTCAGAACTAGAGCAAAGTTTTCTAGACCTAAATAAATATAACCCAATGCATCGCTGCTGGGTACGCAGTGAAACTTTTTATTTGAAAAACAATACATTTTTGACAAATGTTAGGTTCTATTTACTGTTGAATTAAGATATAAGTTAATTCAACTCGGGGTATAAAGTCCTTATTGATTGGCTGAAACAAATTGTTATATGACAGAAATAATTAACATTCATATAAACTTGGTTAAGTTTTAAAAGACTTTAGGATGTGAATATGCCTTTTTACAATACCGAAAATTTTGAAAAAAAAAATCTATTTTAATGTACCAGCAAAAAGTGTACTAGTACATTTATGATAAAAAAAACCTAACATTTTTGATAATTGAAAGAAATGCATATAGATATGTAGTTAATTACGAATACAAGCTATATGCGTATTATTGTACCCAAGAATTTCGTTTCTGCAATTTACAAGTTGCAATTTTTTTCAAGTAATTATAAAATACAAATTATTGATAGGTAAATCCGAAATTAATTTTGAAAATTCCAACTTCAATAATGGCATTTGCGGAATTATTTTATTTTACAGAGTAACACTAATTCGCTTCCGTGTATAGAACAAAGAATTGCGTGTAGAAGTTTTAAACATTTCTTCTAGATAAGCAATATACTATTCTGAACATATAGACGCCAGTTTTTGTAAGAACTTTTAATGCCTATCAGACTATGATAATTTCTCACTTCTATGCATTGTAAACAGTTGCATTATGTAACAAATACTTGATCATTTTCAATGAGCCTTTGACAATTTTTGCAATTATCGTAATTTATGTCAGTAATATTTTGTTATTATTTAAATGAATGCAATTGATTTCTTATTCAAATTTACCTGCAATTCAGGTAAAATATTTGCTTAAGTATCACGCCATTATAGCTGAATTGGAAAATTTATTTACGGAATCGTAACTTTTATACGAAAAGCGCTTCGCGATTCAAATAACGCAAACTAAATTGTAGCAGATATGTACAGAAATTATATAGTATTAATAAAGCGGATGTCAGAAAGGTTAGGGTTCACATAATTAATTAATCCAAGCTAGAGTAGAGCTGGTCGAGTGGAGAAATGCATGCTTTCATACAAGTTCCTAAAATGTGATGAAAACAAGCATAAATAAAAAGGTTTCGATATAGAATAAGTTTGACGTCAAATACACAATCTACTTACGTAAAACAAACAAAATCAACAATGATATCGGTTGACAAGTAGATTTTTGTGTAGAATAATTACACACATAATTTTTGAAACTTTATCATTGAACTATTTTCGCATTATCTGCAGTTTTAGCAGCTGTGTTGTTAAAACGAATCATATAATCTTTCTTCTATTCAACTTTATGCCATGAAATTGCTTCTACACCCTTCAATGTACTAACTCAATAATAAAACAACATTAGTGAACGCCTTTCTATACGAAGTACATTTCTTGAGTTATTGAGCATTATATATATGTATGTATACATGTACATTATTATTACAATATGATTGACCACCCCACCCCTCCCCACTATAAAAATTCCGTTTTGTAAAAGCCAAGGTATTTCATGCATTTACTTGTAAATACATACAGGTGTTTAGGTTGTCGAATTTCGTTTTTGTGTGATTTCTATACGAGCTTCTACAAACTGACAGGTTGATAATGATTACTCCTAAAATAGGTATGATATTTCTCGAGATATCAATCGTCTCTATACTGAACTATTGCTTTAAATGTCCAAAGATAAAGGCAATATTTTAATAGGAAAATTACAAGTCCTTGAAATTATATTCACTCTCCCTTTTTATATTGGCTTTAAGTACATCTGATTCGATGGATGGTAGCCCTCTTGGTAGGTCTATTTCTGTATGCAATAAAATTCAATACGGCAAATATGCATTAAAGTACACAAATATGTTTAAATTCAAAAGATTTAAAAATAAATGAGATTAAAAATAGTACAGTCCTTTTCACAACAATTTTTTATCGAGATATGATATCTTTTAGATATGAATAAAATTACAATCTTTCTCCCCCCTCGGTGATTCTTTCTGGCCGACCACTCACTAGCAGTTCTTGTTCCTTTTTCCATGTTTTCAAAAAAGAAAAATATAAAAGTTCAAATTACGCATCGTAAAAACCCTGCTGAAAATTACGATATCAGTTTTCATCGTATGAAAGTTCATGGTTAATTTCTTTAATTGGAGTTGGCAAATTAATACGACCTTTGATCCGTCTGTATAACGAGCTTAACCTTTTATCAGTGTATCTGTTTGTTCCTATGGTTTGCTACTAGGAACCACGGAGGTAACTTGATATCACCAAGATATCACCATATTTCAAGATATCAACTTACATGCACACCGAAACCTGACTTGCAAAAAACGCAGACTCAAACCTCTTTTGAGAAAAAGTACAAGATATGCTGACAAAATTACTCATCACTTTTTTTCTGGGATAAGGTTTGTATTCAACTAGAAAATTAGGGCCAGCTTGCTAATTTGTCATCTTTGATCATAAAGTATTAACTAAAATCTATGATTGATTTGGTAAATATTTAAATTGAATATTCTTGTATTCAATTTTCATAAATGCATTATATAAATAACTTAATAGATCAAAGCGGTGCTTCTTCTTCTTATTATTTATAAATATTTGCTCAAGGTATAATTTAATGGCTATTAATAAATGTATAGATCCATATGGTATGATACCTATACAAATATTACATGGTCAGAAACGAAAGAAACAGAAAATTATGACAAACTATCATGATATTTGAAAGCAAAATGGAGATTTTCCCCTTAATTACAAAATTCTTTAAAACCATTTATAATTCAAATACTGTATAAACTTTCTTATTGTATTTCAATTTTGATACAGTTTATTAAACAACTCAGTTATAGCAATCGGAAGATCGAAGGATAAAACACATGCTTAATTCAACTGAAATTTTATGTAACATAAAGCACAGTTTTCGTGTGCGTTATCTAAAGCAAAAATCCCCCATTCTAAATGATTTGCCCATCATGCAATTCAAAATTAACATTTCATGAGTTATTGTACCAAAGGGTACACGCGAAATGAAGACGTGGATTCATTAATTCTCTCGATGAAAAAGGAGACACGATAGCGTCTATGACGCAAACAAAGAGAAAGTGATCGCAGTTTTAATGGTCACTAGGGATCTTACTTAATTCAGAATCATCTAAAAATCTGGCTAAATGAGCTATACTTTATAACCTAATCACGCACTGTATACGGCATATTGAGTACTGCATGCACGAAGCAGGTATGTGTCCATGAAACGATTCATTTTATCAACAACCCTGGTCAGAATTTGTACATACCGGAATGCAATGAATTTGAAAAGAAAAAAAAGGCAACTCTAATCGGCTGGATTTTCTGGCACCTGCCCGGTGCACCTGTGTATTGCAAATGAATAAAAACCCAAGCATAAACAATACACAGAAAAAATAACACAGTGCCAAAGAAACTTAGAAGCTTATTCATCGGTATAATTGAACGTATTGATTGGATTAAATGCTTAATTGTTCCACAGAAGAACAGGTAATGCTTACCAGACCAGAAGTTTACCGGGAGTACATAACGTCAAGTGCTTGCACGAC
>NC_088855.1:11902500-11955000 GCF_963853765.1 Magallana gigas
GGTCTAAAAACCACATATCTTTAGTAAATAAACAAAATGCAATTCGTAGTTCATTATTATATTATATTTTTTATGGGCATTTGCATTTGCATTTGACCTCGGCTGAAGAAAAAATTATATACCGGTATATAATTCAATTTTATTTAATAACAAGAACAAGCGAAATTCTAAAAATCTCCGGTATTACCGCTCATTCATATGGTAGGTTTCAACCTTATCTTTTCATCACTTTATATCAAAAAGCTATTCACCTAACGACCTTGACCTGAAAGGAAAAAAATCACTGAGTCAGCATAAAAATGATGCTGCCGTAACGTACTCTGTGGAAGATAATCGTGCCGCGTTCGGAGTAAGCAATTTTCTGTCTTGTTACATAACGAAGTCGTAAGGGACTGTTACCTTAATTGGAATGGTAGCACCTTGATACCATTGGTTTCGTCAAATATTTATCAATATACAAGACCATTTGTTGCAAACGCATTATTGATATATAACGTTAACAGAAAAAAAACCCCAGTTATACATAGGTAATCAGAAAATTTACTTGAGGGAAAAATTCCTTTCGATTATAAGCAAATTTACAAAGTCCCTTTTACTTCATTAATTCTTCCAATGACATTGAAAAATAAAACAAGTCTATACGATTATTGAATGTAAAAGTCAATGTCAAATATGTTATGTACTTTAAAGATCGAAACAAGAAACTAAATCTAGTTCAAGTGTTCTCCGGGACTTGTGCTCTATAACAGTTGTCTATTTAAACCTAGCTATTAGGCAATATTTCTATGTATGCATTTAACTCGTGGTTTTAAAAAGTCAATGGTCCCTTTTGGAGTAAAATTATTTGTTACCTTTGATTGAACAGCATAGCCTTTGTGCACTTGATAACAATTATCTTTAAAATCTGTATAGCAAGTTTTATCAAACTTTGTTTTTTTTTCAATGCAAAGTTAAAAATAAGTCAGTGTTTGTTCAGTTTCTAATATTTCATCGTGGAGTTAATGTTTCTCTAAAAAATCGATCCGCGTGTATCTCTTTCAATATTTCATTTCGACAAGGTCAAGATTATCTTAGATTTAAATTCCCCCAAAGTAGGTTAGTGCGGTAGAACTTTTTACAAGGGTGTCTGCGTAAATCATATCTGGAATTTGCCGATGGATGAATCGTAAATAGAAATCTAGTTTTTGAAACAATATATTGCAATGCTTGAAAAATTCTAAAAGTGTTTTAGTAAAGAAATTTTTTTTACCTAGTATTGTTACAGATACACCTTTTAGAACCCAACATGTCGTATTAATCAACATAGTGTTGGAAACTCGTACAGTGGTCGTAAGACCATTGGTCATTGTTTTTTTTTTTCAAACTCAAGAAGTATAGCTTACACACCAGCTCAATTTCATCATAGGCTCATCCCTAAAGTGTTGATTCATTACTGCACACAATACTGGGTTGAGGAGAGACAGGAAGTAAGGGTCTTTACAAGCAGACACAACACCTCTCTGACTGTTGTTTCTGTGAGTTAGCGCATATGGAAATCGTTAGCTTGAAGGATGAAGCGAGTCCCGGTGTTATCGCCAGTTCGTTACAACTCTTTTCCAATCTGGTCTTATAATATCCCCTAAGCAACAGCTATAATCTCTTTGCCGCGTAGTATAATCATTTTCGTTTGCACCTGCACAGGATAAAGAATAAAACATGCAAGGTTTTTTTTATATTATACATATCATAAGACCACTGCTTGATCGTTACGATACATGTCTGTCAATAAATAGGTTAATATCCATTTGAAACATCCTTGAAGAATTTGAAGTTAGTGCTTAACTGTTTTTTAACCATGTAATTAAAAGCCCGGTTGGCAACTAAATCGTAATAACGTCACATACAGTGAAGCCTAATTATTGTAGTTCTTCCCAACTCGTAATTCAATGAATGTCATACTGAAAATAATACCGAAATGACATGTATGAAATACGGTTATGTCTTGAAACAAAACAAATCCAATAGGTTTCGGAGGAAATTGTCTGTGTAACTTGTCAGTGGCAGAGATATACAACTGCTCAAACACACAGATGCCATTGACATTTATACAGAGAGAGAGAGAGAGAGAGAGAGAGAGAGAGAGAGAGAGAGAGAGAGAGAGAGAGGCTAACTATTTCATTTCATGAATCTACAGGACAGGTGCGAATATATCCTATCAGCATCCATTGGTTTACGGCTAGTGTCTATAGCCAACTATATGCATCTTTTCTCCCGCAATAGATTATTTTCCCCTTCCTTATCTAGAATTGCTTTGTGTTGCGATGAAATCCAAACGATGTTGATAAAATCGAAGCTCCAGAAAAATTATCTTAATGTTTTAACTCAGTGTCAAAGGTTTTCTCTGCGTTTTGTCACTTCAGGAGCATCAGTCCGATCGAGCTATCCTCTTACACGATATCCGAGTCTTGCAAAATAAGATTACCCTCTCAGTGTTTGCGTCTTTCCACATGTTCATGAAAGGGCAAATGGAGTAAAATGTAAAAAAAAAAATACAGATACAGCTAGGATCGTGAATTTGTCGACATTTTGTACGATTTAAAAGAAAACATGTACTTTAATATATACAGTTTAAAATAAATTGTAATGTCTCTTTTATTAAAAAAATAATCAGTTAAGTGGTACATCAGAGGATATTGTACTATTGAAAGTATATATTAGTGTTGCATTGTAACATTATTTTTTTTTCTTATATTTAACAGCATTGGAAGGATGTGACGCCATTCGCTAAAGAATTCATTGATAGACTTCTTATCGTTGACCCCGACCAAAGAATGACCTCAGACGAGGCTCTGAATCACCAATGGCTAACGAATGCTAACGCCGCCGGCAGCAAAAACCTCCACCGTACGATTAGCCAAAATCTCATTCATCGTCAGTCTATCCGAAGCTCCAAGAGTGCCAAGTCCACTCGCTCTACCAAGAGCAACAAATCAAACCGTTCAGGTCGGTCCCTTCGCTCCGAGCACCGCCGAGTTATGCCGGAAGAGATTGACGAACTACTTCGTGATCCGGAAGTACAGGCCGACTTGATGTCCATTGGTTGAAAATAAGGACGACTGGATTCAAACTTTTGAATATTATTATTTCTTCACTAAATCAGGGTCAGTAGCACAACGTCTAGAAATACATCAGTCACGTGGTGCTTTGAAATCACTTCACTACTTTATTTAGTTTCGCCAGTTTCGAAAGTTTAAAAGTTATTTTCCTGGAAGTAAATTGAATGGTGCGATGGTCTATCTTCAAAGCAATAGGATGTGAACACAATGTACCCGATTTGCATTAGTGCCAAACATATACACCCGTCAGCTGTGATATGGTATTTTAATTCACGCCACAAAATACATGTAGTCCTGCAAAATAGTACGTGGGATTTATCTTAATCTAAGGGATCAAACCCTGTTACGTAAGACACTAATGAGATTACGACATTGATCTTGCTTTTTGGTATTTCTATTTATATAAAACATAATCCGATTCGGATTTTTTGACTACTGATATAAAACAACAGTTACAATTTAAGAAGACTTAAAAATAAAAAAAACTACATAGCAGTTTACTCAGTGTAAATTTCCTCCCACAATTCTAGTCACGTGATTTAGTACATTCGATTTCCTTATAAATTTCATTTCCTATTTGTTGTCACCTTGTTTTCACCTTCATTAGACTAAAAAAAGCTTTTTTGAGGAAATGAAATGGAATATTGGGTTGTACTTTGTGTATATATGTAAATTGCTGTTGAACAAACTATAATTTTTGCTGCATTTATGTTTTATATTTATCTCGTTATTAAACCAGGGATTTTTACATACAAACTATTTTAAATATAATGAAAATGAGCATCATGGTATTTTGTATTCGCTCATGTTCATATCTAGTTACTTATTTGATGATGGTAGATCTTACGAAAGGAAAGCATGCTCATATGTTTAAGAATGGCAAAATGATGTTTTCTAATGTTATTAGTGTTTTTGTAAGTAAGTAAAAAACATCTATGAACATTTTTATAACATGCTGATTTCACACTGTTGGTACAAGGTATGAAATATAAATATTGCCAAACGGACGGACGTCAAACTCCGCCCTTAATATTATAATGACTGGACTGCTGATTCGTTCAATTTAATACAAAGTGCTATTTTTTTGTTTTTGCCTTATTTGTTGAACATTTTTGTTACCGCTGAAAAAATTGTTTTTCTTTTCTTCTTCTTTTTTTTTTAAATTTTGTTTTTCCTGTTTAGTGCCATTTACACTACGGATAAATACGATATAAAACCTAATGATGTATAGTCCAAGACACAACTATAGTGCTTCAAATGTTTGCTACGTAATAAACAAGATTTTTAGAATAAGTATTTCTGACAGTGATTCTGATTCCAAATATATAATAAACCAGTAATATTTTCTCACCTTACGACGCTGTAAAACCATACTTTTTGTTTTGGTTAAAAAAACAAGTATTATTAGTATTATTATTATACATATTATTATTCTGATCAATATTATTATTATTCTGATATGTGCCTTAACTCGTCAACACTGATGGTTTTACTCTGAGCTAGCCGTCCGAATTCTGCACACTTATGACATTTATTTTTTGTTGCTTATAGTCAAAGCATACCGTCCCTTTGAAAAGAAGTTACTGTGCTTGTGATAAAACTGTTAATGTTTTTGTATCTTTACAACATCAACATGTAGAGTGCATATAAGCATTTTGAAACTTCAAAAAATGTCTGGAAGGCGCTAAAAGATCTGTGATTTTATTTTATTCTGACAAGATATAGTATTATAGAGAAATACTGTGTTAATTTTTATTTCAATTTTTATTCATTATGGTATCGCAGTGCTGTTCATTGTGTAATGGCCGCACTGAATAATACTTGTTATCACGTGATTACAATGTTTTGTAAGTCATCCCTCTATCTCAGTAGATGTTATAAACTTAATAAAATTGATATTAATGATTAAACATGTCTCTCCTGTTTTATTTCTATCAAACCGATACATATATGTAATCATGTATGAACCAAACACTTTTGAAGTCGGTTCTTTCGTGAGAGCTATAATATAGTTTTAGGAAAAAATATACCTTTTTTATTCATTGAAAACATATATGTCAGTCAGAAGAATAAATTCCCTCGGAAACGTTTGAATAATGCATCGTTACTATTTGGTCAATGGAGCTCCATTCGTGGTTATCGCAGTTGATAAAAAACCTATACAGCGCATTTTTCCCCTTCGCGGCTGGATATATTCGTTAAATACGAGGCATGCTCTATCGGATTCCTTATCCTACATTGTCTGCACGAATTATGAAAAACAATTGTTTGATAGAGGTGGTTGCAAGTAATGAAAGACAATAGAACATTTGATAAAGATAAGAATCCATATTTATCGTAACTTACATCTCAATTCACCGAGCCAATAACGTAATAAAAACGATGTATGCATTAATGTATTTCATTTTTGTTTAGTATTACTAGAAGCTCGTTGGGATTTATATGCACTTCAATATTTTTTTAATAAAAGCACTATCATGTAGACTAAAAAATAGCAAAACTTGCAAATCACCAGACTTAGTATTTACATGATGGGTATACAAATAAACAATGTAATCGCATAAGAATATTTATACCAGCTTTACAGAACTTTTGGAATGTTTATGATTTACGTTTAAATATTTAAACCCTTTGAATCAAATAATAATAAATTTTCAAGTCTCCACGAGTGCCTTTGAGACCGTTCGATAAAATTGAAGTTGAGGACTATTGAAATATTTTTTTTTCAGGATTTAATTTTCTATTTCTATATATAACATTCAAAACACTTGAGTTTCAATAGGGTCTTGTTTTCTTCGAATCCGTTTTCTTCATTTTTAACTTGGCCTACAAATAAATAAGTTAATCGTTAAAATATTTCCAAATATAGCTCCTTCTGTTGACTTAAGCAAACCAATTTTCTATTTACGTCTCCGCATTGACAGACGAGAGCACCGAGAGCTTCCATAGGCTCCCGCGCCAGTTACTTACTCTTTTGGTATCTGTCGTCTGCTTCACACAGTCGCTCCATTTACACAACAAAGAATCTTCCGCTCCCGTTAACAACGTGTGGGTCTCCAAAAAGACATACAGAAACAAGTTCAGTGATTAGCTCAGCGGATTACATCCGTGCTTATCTGATAACTGAATCGTCTGATCATAATAATGCATTGTCTGTTCTCTTGTACTTTCTCTTTTTCTCAGAGCTCGTTTTTGTGATAGGGAATAAATGAATTCTGTTTTATGTTACAAGCACGTAGGCGAAAACGTTTCTTTTTAATTTTTCTCGTTAAAAACAAAAAAATACAATGAATATTTAAAACGTAGAGTACCGAATTATCCCAGTGCAAACATCGCACAGTTGCTGTGTGGCCACCTTTCAGAGTTTTCACGATTTTCTGTGGTTCATCAGTAGTCATTATTTGGAGGTCGCCGCTGTAAACAAGCTCAACGTGATTAAGAGTTAGCAAACATTGCAAAAAACAAAACACAGAACAAACAACAAAAAACGGATATGACGTCATCGGTTCATACCGGCGACAGTGATGCTTTGTTGAGCTTATGTTATGATAATACGTCTGTAATATCTCATTCATAAATGCACTGCAGACAGAAATTGTCTACTACACTGAACACGCGAATGTTATTTCTTCTGAGAAGAAAACCCAAACAAGTTCTTGTCAGGCTAATCTAAAGAAAATCAAACATCTTCACTAAAAACAGCTTGAAATGTGTTGACCGTAATGCGCTTGAAACAACGGTATATAACAGAATTTGTACAAGTTTTTCTAGGTAGATGCTTTAACACCTGACGAAAATCAATCAATCGATATATTGACTGATCGATTGATAAATTGAATATCGTATCAGGATTGTGACACATAGAATCCCCCTTCATGCTTACTTTAATTTTCTCCGTAGAGTTAATCAATAACCATCTACGACGTGATCACAAAGCCGTGGAATGAGATCAAGGCAAATAAACACATCCAGAACTCTCTTTTTCGGTTTTCTTTTTCGATTTCTAACGAGATATTAATTCAATCTGCATCGTGTTTCTATTATACAAGGTTATATAAACATGCTAAATTTTCTTGATTTGCATTTTTCTTTTGAAACTAATATTTTTTTAAGAACATAAACCAGAAGATATCAAAGATCAAATGAAAACGTTCCATTTTCAAAAGAATTCTTTAAAAAAAGGTTGCAACACTAAAACCCTAAAGGCGGGCGCATTTTCAAAAAAGTTTTCGGTGGGACTTCGAAAATGTCATGAAATAAACTAACCAGCGCTAGCAAATCAGTACAGTCCCACGATCGAGACCCGTTAAGACCCAATCTATTAGCAAATATAGAACCAAAAACAAACCTGTGTGTGCCCATGACAAGATGTAAAGAGTCTGTGAACAGGCAATCCACCATATACTCAACAGGATCCTTGTCCTGAAAGAAAGCATGATAATTGCAACACATGTTCAAAATTTATTACAAGTACATATAAAGATATATTACATTAACACAAACACAACAAACAAATCTTTTAAAAAAAAAAACACACACTTTTTATTTTAGAAAACTGTTTATGACCCGTAGCAAGAAAACACTTTAATTAAACATATCTAGTATGAAAATTTGATTTTAAATGACGTTTTAAAGATACATCTCTGGTCATTTTTTGCTGTTGTTGTTGCTTTAAATGTTTATAATTAAATTTTATTTCTATCAATAAATAACAATTATAAGCAACCAAAAAAAAACCCCTACTTTAATAACACCCTTTTCTCACGGTAACAAAAACCTAGTTATTAGAATATGAATACAGCTGTATAACTTCCCAACCACCTTTGAGCTACTGTTGGCAAACTCTATACAGTCCGTTGACCTGAAGCTATTCTATGATGTTAAAACACTCTAACAGAGATCATTATCGATACTGTAAAATGTACAGACAACGGATTGCATTTTTTTCGTTAAATTGTTTGTACTTTAGCAAAGTCAAAAGAGAATCGGAAACTAGCTATGGGATCGAAATGTTCGATTTGGTAGTACAACACAAAACTTTGTTCGAGAGACAGAAAATCGTCCAGCTGTTAAAAGTTTGCATATCTTTGTGTTTCCTGAATCCAGGCCTGTTGACCGATTTTACAACAAAGGGAATCATATAAAAGACCTTGCTAGGCCATTGTCATAACAATAACCGCTAAATCATTATAAATATACTGCAAAGAAATGCCCCGGCAATTGTCCGATTACTAGTATTGCCGATGATTACTAGTACTTTGAATTGCAGAAGAAGGATTTGAATACAATGGCTTCAAGAAAAGTATTAAACAGCAGCGTGACTAGTGTTAGATTTTCCCCCTTGAAAATTTCAATTACAAAACTGTTCCCAACCATCTGGAGATTGCATGACAAACCAAGTGTAGATAATTCCTATACTTTGAAGTAAAATTGGATAATTTTCTCAAGTCATTTTTACCTAATATTTTCATAACTTCATCTAAGAGTTCAAAATGAAGGAAGGAGTCAAGGGCAGCTTAGCAAATCGTCAGATATAACTCCAAACATCTGATAAAAAATACTTTATTATGAACTTGACAGAACTCCCATAGAGTGATTACCTTCATTACCAGAGGAGTCTGTTAATCGTGTGCTTAATCCCTTCAAAAAGACGTGCTTACATACAGTGGACCCCCCCCCCCTTCTTTCCAGACAAACCAAACCTAACAATCTGTACTGGTTTAACTCTTAATATGCTTGAATGAGAAACACACCGAAAACACAGCGTCAATATCTATCTCAAACAGAGGTATTAAACTCTAAAGAAATGAAGTGATCCTTATAAACAGACTCTGTAGCCATTTTATCCCGCAATCCCTGTTCTCCCTTAGCGAGAGATCCTTGTCCAGATTGATCTCAGTCCTTCGTGCCGCCCTTACCCCGGTATAATAAATGTCGAAATAATTGACAGCTGGGCTCAGATGATCAAAAATTTCAATCCTAAATTTTATCAAAAAACAAACATTGGCTGACACATGTACTAGCTGACATGCCTCAGGTTTATGCCGAGATCTGCTCTATTTATACCAAGAGTACATGGATGTTAACCAAAATAAGACTGGTTGTTCTCTCAACAGATCGTGTGTTTCTTTTTCCTCGTCACTTGAATGATCAGATTATATAATGATAAAGAAAGCCGGGGCTTAAAATCTTTGTTTGCTTTTATTGCAGATGGTTAAATCTTGAACCGAGAAATTTTCAAAAACACCAAAGAAATTTTCAAGGTTGTTATCACAAACTTAAGTTAACATGGAATAATACAAGGATAAACAAGAGTTAGGCTTTCGAGGTGCTTTGATCATTTTTGAAATCAGTCTTTAATGAAATCCTGGTTGTAAGCGGTTTAATTACTTTACACAAAACAGGTGACCCGAGTTTGATACAGAATGAATTTAAGTTTTAGAATTACAAGGAGATATTTTGACCCATCCTGTAACCATAACCCTTGACAGTAAAGCCCAAACAACTTGTTTGGTGCAAGCGTCACTATCTTCTCCACAGGGCGGTAATACTTCAGTCGGTACGTCAAATTCAACCAACCAAATCATAAACTACAGGTCTATGTTTAATTATGACCTTTGCTGGTAGAAAAGTTGGTAACTAAAAGGTTCAATATTGACACGGCGGGAAAGTCATGAATTACTCAGGAGAAATATTGGCTGCATTGATTTTACAATGTAGGAGCATATCAGGAAATTTCAACGCAGTATCCATGTACGATTTCTGAAAACAACGGTAAAATAACAAATGCAAAAATCACCAGTCCCATTTCCTAAACCTTGTCGATTATAGGTGCCGCCACTTGATTTAACTGATTCTATTCTTTGAAAGAACAAACAAACCAATTCCATTTAATGGAAGAGAGCCATTAATTTTTGAGAATAAAAAAACTAACCGAGAGAAAAATAATCATCAATTTTGACGCCAAAAACGATTTCAGTGCACTGCTGAACGCCGGGGCAATACCCGGGTAGATTATTGTATCAGGTCGGTTCAATCTCGTTGGGTTATTTGTATGGCTCTGGGCATCAATATTTAATGAAAAGAATTCGCATAAATAGCATTTACATTCGAGGTGTCACGCTGTGTAATTTATAGCTGCATTAACCATTGTTATTACAGTGTTAACGTCTCTTACTGAAAGAGAATTCAATCTATTGGATGCGCTCCGCATTAACTTTTGCAGTCAATAATGCAGAAACCAAGGTTAATTTGAATGCTGTGCAAATTTCTTCTGCAACAGAGAACCTTGAACGACTAATAATTTTGTTCTTTTGTTTTAGAATCAAATTTCAACCAAAAATATCTCTTAGCTTTTCGCCAAAGACAATTAAGGAAGCTAGTCAATTGTCATCAACACATTCGATCTTGTTGTGCAGGATCAAACACTATCATTTGACCGTCTGCTGTTTGAAGTGTCTTGTTTGGGAAGTTCCACTTTAATCATAATTATTAAAATAGGTGCCATCTAATGTAGACGGCAGGATACATCGTTACCCAAGACCATAATCTGAAGTTTCTTTCCCATATACAACGAACTATACACCCGTATTAACTGTTACAAGAACCTTCCCGGGGAGGAAATAAAGAACAAGGTACAATAAATTCTAACATATCTTTTAATGTTTAAATCCTTATAATTAATTTTTCGCAATCAAACTTTAGAACAAGTTACATTCAAGATTTAGAACAATAACCTTTGTCTATCTAATTAATATCTAATATTGGATCTTAATTGACCTTCGTCTGAGTTCAAGATTGTATCGTGTGTTAACGTTGACGACCTATTGTTACCAACAGTAGTCTCCCCTGATTCCCATCTTATACGGTATAAAAGTTCACCCATAGGAAACCCTGTGCGACACCAAACTTCATAAATCATTCTACTGCATGGGTATTATAAATTAAGATTCGAAAGATAAAATGTGATTAGGATGTGATCAAGAAATATTTATAATGACTTCTGACCATTAAACAATCTCAGCAAGGTTTAAAATACGGTCAGCGGGGGTTCATCGTACTTGACTGCCAGACGATTTTAGTGTGTCAAAAGTTTATAAAGTGCTATCTCTTAATAACATATTTATTTCAAAAGGTTTCTGTAATATACAGCCTCAATTTACCTTACCTACCGCAAAATACTGCATCAACATCGCAAAGTCATAAATTTGGGCGTAGCTTTATGATTCATATACAGTACATGTACTTGCAATATTTTAAATTCTTTTATTTCTGGACCTCAGACCTTTCATCACTTTAACGCGGAAAAGTTCAATTAAGAGAAAGAAACAATTTTCTTTCAGAAAAGAGTCCCGAATCATCTTTTGTACAAAGAATTATTATAAAAATCAACAAAATGTTTCGTTAATACATTTTCTCATTGTAAGCATGGTGTGTAAAGCATGTCCCGCATATTTCTAAAGTTGGCAACAATAGTAACACAGAATCTCATCCCAGTCAGGGAACTACGGTCGTCAAAACACGTTTAACCCTATCTTCCACCTAGTGACAATCTCCCAATCTTAACCATCGAACATTTTCACAATTAAACAGCTAGAGAACTACAATTCAAAAGAACACTAAGGCATTCAGAGTGATTTCCCTTGCTTACTTACCTGAAATTCGTCTTTAATATTTGTTTTGCTCAAGATATCATCACCCTACAAAATAGGAGGAGGAACGGTATACACAGGCATTTACCGTACATCATCGAACATTGACACATCGAGAAAAGACTGAAATCGAGCAAATAAGGAAAATGAATGCTTTTACCTCCACAGAATCCCACACATGTAGGGCATCGTCGTGGGTAATACAGTACACATCAGTTTGTTTTTCTCCTGTCCAACCAATTTTAGACTACAAGTACCAAATAAGAAATCAAATTGACGCAAGCGTCAAATGGGCCACAAAAATATAATTATTGTATGAATCATCGTTGGTTGTTTAAATAAAAAACACATAAAAAAGAAGAAAATACATGTAACGAGTTGGTTGTGCTAATTTTTATGGTAAATCTTAATATATTTTCAGTAACACGTTTTGAAGTTTAACATTTTACTACTATTAATAAGAATCGAGTTCGTTACTGTAAGCATTTCTAACGGTAATCGTATGATTATTGCCATACTATGAAGTACTATCATTTATATAAAATGTCATGTCATTCGGGTCTTTATGTCCCGTCGATCCCGATACATTTTTTTGAAAAGAATGAAAAAATTCGAAATTTCCCGAATAGATTATAGTCTCGATAAAAACGCACCTAACACGACAGTCTATGACCTAATTTACATTTACGTGCAAAACAAAAAATATGTAATATTTTTTTATGGCATAAAACATATTTCTTCATGCAAATTTACTTTTACGAATAATTCATAAAAATAAGCATAGTATTAATTCTGTAAACAAAAAGCTATCCCGCAGATATTTCAATGTATATCAAATAACGGACCGCCTTCTGGCGGCCCGTAATAAAATCCCCATTTTACATATCAAATTGTCACCAAATTCTTCGTATATATTGCTTCTTAAATCTTTTATGTAGTTTGTTCTATAAAACCACATTGTTTTCACTTTTCATTAAATCCGTTTTACCCTAATTATTTTAAAATATCTAAACACGAATCTCGAGTTAAATATCATCATGCGTTTATATAATGCATATATTCTGCATCAAAATTTCATACATTCTATCAAGACATGAGTAATTTTCAATGCATTGATTCTTCTTTTCAAAATAAATATAGATCAAATGTATTTATTAATCTCTTGATTTATATGAATCTGAACAAGATGTAAATATGATTTGCAGATCATCGAACTACCGTGCGCATGTCTTTGAATAGACTTGAGCATCTGTTATCAGATTATTGTAAAGTAATTAGAAATAATGGGATGTGAAATAGTCCGCCTATTTGCTCGTTACTAGACAAACAGTTTCAACAATTAAAAGGTCTGCAGCTTAATATTAAACATCCAATGTCTGCAAGAGTAAATGGTCGTGCCTGGAAATTGATTTTGATATTGTGTCGCTATGACAGTTTCATTATTCCATTTCTCATGGGATGGTCAACGCACTTCTCATTACCAGGATACTTTCAAAATGCTTTTATGTCCTAAATGATCATCTTGATTGGGATAAGGATAGTATTTAGCTAAATTATTTTGAGCATTACATTTAGCAGTGGATGTAGTTGTTCTCAACCAAACGTGCTTCTTTTTTTTATAAAAGTAGATATTGGTGATAAGATTATTAATGGATAACGACTCCGCTATACTCATATTCCAAGGAGGAAATGGAACGTTTGATAGAAAGTCAAGAATTCATCTTATGTCGGACATCGACTTCCTTCCAAACTGCTCATCTGCAGACGTCTGTAACTCTGTATGGTACTGTTTCGAGAATCCCTTCATCACGGCCATCGGAATAACTGCTTCGTTCTTTGCAGCAGCTGGACTTCTTGCCAACTCTTTATCGCTTTACAAAATTTGTAGAAGAGGAGTCAAGTTGTCACCAACAATGACAATGATCGGCGTGCTGTCCGCAAGTAATTGCATCTCTATTGTGGTCAGTTATCTCCCATTTCTGGCGCACTTTGGTTACCTTGCTGACAGCGAACACACGTCACTGAAATTCAAAATACTAGCTATCTTGACGGTTTCGTGCATCACCATATCCGGATTTTACGTTGCCCAGTTGGTTGGCCTGCGGTTGATTCTTCTACAATATCCCTTGTCCTCGCTTCGTCGTGTCACGTCTAGAAGGATTGTGTACGTCGCCATCCTCATCTTCTTAGTTAATCTAGTTATTTGTACGTCTTTTCAATTCAGCAATTTTCATTTTTTCCCGTCAACGGATCCTCGGACAGAATACAAAACCAGAACGATCAAAAAACAGATTCTGCTAGCCATTCCTCTAATATTAGTGATCACGTTTCATTTTCTTAAAAAGCAGAACCTGAGATACACCCGTGGAGCCAAGGCCATCTCCAGGAAGATGTCGGTCACGGTAACCATGGTAGTGGTGATCCATGTCCTCTCCTGGATTGTGAACCTTCTACCAATGATAGCCATCTTTTGCATCGAGAGCGATAAGATTTTTTTATACAGCCATCCTCTCTTTTACATCACTTTACTGGCCTGGATGATATACTATACCTTTATTCCAGTAATACTTGTTTTCCGTTCCAATTTCCGGAGTTCTCAGGGAGTACTTAGATACAGAAACAACAGGTATACGGGCAGTGTTCTAACTTCTAGAACTTCCAAATCAAGTGTGTAGATTTTAGATGTACATGTAAAAATAAAATTTATTTCGGATATTTTTAAATGAGTGCAAGTACTATCTAGCACTGCACTCGTGCACATTGTTGCAATAAATCTTCGACATTCGTAGGAAACTCGCAAAACTTCGTAGTACTTACGATGCTACGGATATCCTACGCTCTACCCCGAGTATTCTACGAGTTCATGCGATTGTTTCTCGAGTCTTCCTCGTGAGTCCTCCGAGTGAATGGGAATGTAGTTCAATTTTATGCCAATACAATACAAAAACAGGCGATCGAGGGCGAGTGCAATACGAGAACATTTCAAGTGAACCACGGGTTAGTACGAAAATACGAGACAAGTTAGTGTTTTGCAATAGTATTCTTCTTTTGATTACTATGTACATGGTCAAGTAATTATGTAAGTTTATTACAGAACCTTGTCTTTCGAAATTTTACATATACTTGTAAATTCTTCCTAAATTTTGTTCTTCATCGGTAATCTTATTCAGGGAATAAATTAAACATTACTGCTGCCGATTTCATGATTATCTAAACAATTCCTGAACTGAAACAATATCATCTTGTTCGTTTATAATTATAATAATAAACGTCCGTCATCAAATTATTAAAGCAATTTTACACACAGTTGCAAACATTGTCACAATATGTATTTTGTTGGTCATCTTAACTCACAAATTTACACCTACGTGTACGTGTTTTCATATATATTTTATAATATGTTTAAATATTAGTCTGATTGCATCATTCATCTTATGTGAAATTAAAAAAATACTTCCAGGTAATTATTTTACTCAAAAATGCAATCATTAATTTGTTTTATAATCACTTTATAAATTAACATACGAGATATAAAATCGTAAAAACTACTTATTTGTGTATCAATCGTACAATGTCGTACTCGTATAAAAATCGTCTTCCATCTTACCTGCTCGTAGGAAGATGTCAAAGCGTTCGTTACTTAATCGCCGAAATTCGTTTATGAATCGCAACAACTCGTCCAGTTATCGCACAAACATCGTACATTGTCGAGCAGACATCGTAGTCGAGTCGAACTAGATTTGAAAAAAGCACCGTTTGTAGAATTATCGCCAGACAGACCTGGCGAAGAAGTGCGATTTTTAACTCTTAGTAATTCGTGGGCAGTCGTAGGGCTTAAGGAATAAGGAGCCATTCTTTGGGTATTTTAAGGTGATCATAATGGGCGGAACGTGATCAAATCAAATAAAGCCCGAAGGACTTTTTGACATATTTGATCACACCCGATCAAAATAAGAATGAGATGATGGAGATTTAATACAGTCACTTTCCATAAGTTTTGATTTCCAGATTACAAATCACATACATGTATATGAATCTAAATTAGTTAAACATGGAGTCCATATTTACATTTTTCAAGCACAATACCCTAAACTCTCTTTCAAACTAAGTCTCATGATTTGTAAGGCTGTGGTTGAAAAATTGGCAGAAAAAAAATCTAATATTGTTCATACAAAATAACTACTTACAACTGAAGATTCTGTATTGAATGTCCATAAAATGGCATCATCTTCAGAGGTCTGTGAAATATCAAACACACAAACAAGTCCGTCGGTGGAGCCTGTCGCAAGACTGTCAGGCTGCGCTGGATGAAACTTCACCTATTTTAAAGAAAAAAAGGTTATCATAATGTTATTTAAGTTCATATTGGTCATCAATAACAAAACAATTTGTCCTATTGCTAATATTTAGCTTCCTAAATCTCAGCTGATTTTACAAAGTGTTTTTAAACTTTTTAAAATGTCTATTCAAAAGACATTTCTTCATTATATGTTATGCATTAGTTGAGATTTTGTTTGGACTTGTAAACATGTCAATTGACTAAATTACCTTGAAACTTAAAAAAAAATCACTCTTTATCTCAGCCTCATTTTTACAAAAGAAATATTTAATGGAAAAGTGAGAGTAAGATCAAAAGTGAGCTTATCAATCTGAGATCAAAAGTGAGTTCGTCAATATTTGCTGGCTCCAGAGCCTGGACCTACCTGGGTTATATCATCCTGATGACTCTCAGTGTATGACCCCATGACCTCTGCTTTTCTTCTGTCCCTGTTAAATGCAAAACGAATCAACATTGATATTAAGATTGAGTCTGATTGACATGAAAGAAACAAATATGGTATATTATGAAATATCACACACAGTTCATTTATAGTTACCACTAAATTCATTAAACTCTATGTATGACACTAGTTTTTAAAACCAAAATTTACTAAATTATGTTCATATTTCATTGCTTACAAAGTGTGCCAAATATTTAAAATCATAAACAACTTATTTAAAAGAATTTAAATCTCAATTGTTAATATATCTCTGCTTTTACAGATCCGATGCACTTCATTCTAAAAAAAATTGATAGGGTAATCAGTTTTTTTTTCAATATTTTTGTATCATGAAAGAAAATGTATCACCAAAAAATGATGTGTATGTCTTCAGCAGTTGTCACACATTCTGTTCCTCCAGCTATTACACGATCATTACAATTTATTCCAAAACTGCTGAAGCCTTTGATTTCTCCAGGAGCTGATATGAGTAGAACAAAGTTATAGGATGAAATGTTGAAATTGATAATAAAGATGTAATTCATTTAATCTAATCTGTACATATGAAAATTTTAAAATCATTACATGTATATATTAACTAACACACAAAAAATTGCTACTTGTAGTTGGGAAAAGTTAATGTTCTGAATTATATTTCGTACCTTGAAATGTTTGGACACATCTTCCAGAGCGTTCATCCCAGCATCTGTAAAACTTAATGTATAAGTTTGTATCTACATGTCTTTGCAAAATTTAAAAACCTAATGTCAGAATAAAAACAATTTTATGCAATGAGTCTGTAAGAAAATTTAACATACTAAAGAGCTGTTACCACAAATTAATTTCATTATTGTCCAGCAATTTTTTGAAATTAAATTTATATATATCTTATTCCCATCTTTGTTCATGTTGTTATCTGTTTTATTACTTGATACACTGGTCAAGAGCAGATGAATACAGCATGTTTTCTTCGGTATGTGCAAACTGAATACCAGTTATAACATCTGAGTGACCTGAAAGTAATTATACAGACTGTAAAATCTGTCTTTTTAAAGTCATTTATTGCAGGACTATATTTACTTGGTTTGCTGACTTAATTACAGATAGATATTATCACCATATTATTGAATCAAATATAATTGGTACCTTCCAGTTTACCAGTCATAGTCAGGTCAGCGTACTGATATAACCGTATCTCATGATTAGAACTTGTAGCTGCAACAAGTTTCTGTGCTCCTGGTCTAAAAGATTTTTCCATTAAAAAAATGTAAACATACACATGATCCTACATGTACACGTATTCGACAATGCACATAAAAGTTCAGCTCTTAAAGAAATAATCAAAATCAAATGAAATTTATAAAACATACTTATTCTGCACAGCAACGTCTAGTATATAATTTTCTTCCACCTTTTCCAAAGCTATTGCAGATTTATCTGAGAGATTCAGACTTTGGAGATAAGAACTGAGACTGTCTTTGTGGGTTGCCATATCTGTATTCTCCAACAATCATAAAAGGGTAATGCTAATCAGTTAAATGTAATCAGTTCACACGGGGCCTTGATATTTCATCAACACATGTAATATGGAATTGTAAACAAACTCACATGGCATACCGGAAGTGGTTAATTTGAAAGTAGATATATTAGAACGTTCACAAACTTATTCGGATGCTCATCATCTTCGCTTTTCGCTTCACTCAGCTCCTGCCAGTTTAATTAAATCATTTTGGTCATCAACATAAAGAAAGTTGCACTGTAGGGTTGATGCCTACTTGGACTTAAAACTATAATTTGTTTTCCAATGTAACGAGGATTCTTGATCGTGTGGGTTGGGGGGGGGGGGGGGGGGTACCGTAAAAATTCATCAAAATTTTCAAAATCCTTATTCATGGGGAGTTCCTTAATCATCATTTCTATCACAGTGTAATTTTGTTTTTGTTATCTCTATTCTAAAATAAATGAAAGTCGATCTGTAGTGTGTGTGTGGGGGGGGGGGGGGGGGGAGGGGTGTTAGTTTTTGCACATAGGCGTCGAAACTGGGGGGGGGGGGGGCTAGAGAGAGAGAGAGAGAGAGAGAGAGAGAGAGAGAGAGAGAGAGAGAGAGAGAGAGAGAGAGAGAGAGAGATGTTCATTTGTTTAACTTTTAACTTTTAACTTTTCGACATATATTGAATGCTTGGCGGTTCACAGTTTTTTTTAATGCTGACATTCTGTCTTAGATATTGAAACACAAAGATATATTTCGATAAAAATGCTTGTGACAATTTTTGAATAGAATATAACTGCTGTTTGTCTTATTTTAAAATCTGACAACAAGTCTTTGATATCTTTAATTTTGGAAACTGTTCTTTTAAAAAAGTTTTTCGAAGGATGGTTTTGTAAACATTTGTTCGCTGTCTATCTATTTTGAATTTTTTTTTAAAGTAAATGTCAGTTTAACCATCGCGCTTAACCGTGAACCAACAATAAAGTATCTTATTTATTTACCCTTCTACACGAAAACATGTACATAGTATTGAGAAGATGTATAAACCAACAAACCATAACTGTGCTGACATTCTGACTTCCGGCTATTTTTACTTAGAAACCACTGTATTATGTACGGGTTTAAACGATATTCAAGTGTGATAGAGGGAGGTTACTATAAATAGAAGAACGAATCCATGTCTCCTTTTGTTAACACTTTTACCTATTTCAAAATCGTGATAAAAATATTTGAAACTTTTACAGGAATCCTGCTCAGAATGACCTTTAAAAATTACTGTATTGACATTTTTTCGTGATGAATTTTAACACTGATAATGCAACAATTAGCTATACAGTAGGGGAAATTTCATTGAAAGGGTTTTAATATCAAAAGAAAATAGAGATTTGTAAGTTTGTGGTAGGCGAAGCGAAGAAGGTTGAAACCTTTATTCTTATGTATCGATGTATACAACGGGTTTGGAGGTTTTAAATGACCGAACCGTTTTAAAAGACCAACAATTATTTTGAAAACTTCCAATAAACTCCCTAATCAAGTGTAAGAGGAGATTTCTGTGTGACTGTCGGTAGACGTGGCAGATGTACTATCGGGATATGAGACAAATTGGACACATCACGGACACAACATGTTTTCCTCAGGATCCTTGGGTTTCCAGCAATCCTCATTTGTGGAATTGCGGACTATATCTAAGGTAATGCACTGTTCATAAATCTTCGTCCAATTTCCAACGAGGATCTTGAGTTCTCATTGCATATTGTTACAGTATAACCTTTCCTGAACTATAATACAACATAACACATAATTGTTAAGATAGGCAAGCTATGACATCCTTGACCAGCATTTGTAATGTGACCGACCTTTTATTGCATTTTATTTGCACATTAGCATGAATTGTTACGAGAAAGTACGCAATCAAGTCAATTTAATTAACACATGTTGTCATTTCTTTAAAATTTATTATCAAAACTGTCGATTTTGTCTCAATTCAAATATAAATATTACAAAACAACAATATTGAATAAATGTACATGCATAATTATATTCAGAAATGATAAAATCTTTGCTTTATAGAAAATGTACATGTAAGCATATTTCAATAGTTTAAGGAAACTAAAGCAATATTTTTACACGTCATATACAAGGTAAGGTTTGGTCCGTTCCGTAACATGACAGTCCTCTTTGTATAGAAACGAGTATGTCATTTCGAAATTTAGGGTAGCAAGACAGGTGAAGGTCATTTGATGAAACTGGTTTAAACTTCTTGGGTTAATTCGTTTTTTTACTCTCTATTTTTTCTTTATGAATGCACAAGTAGAAATATGATTCGGTGCACCCAACAAAATCAATAAAAGAGATTAAGAGATAAAATAGGAAAACACTTATCACTAGTTAATAGTAATTGCAAAAATAATTCTCTTTGGAGAAGAGCATATTGTATGAAACTTTAAACTCTTCTGCAATGGTACATCCTGGCCTTTTGCATACCCCCCCCCCTCCCCCCGAAACAGATTACCGAGCGAATGTTCGATTAAAAAAGTCACAAAGAGAAGTAAAAAATACAATTAATTCACCCCCACCCCCTTCTCTTTAATATTTCTCTCAATTATGACTGTGATTGACAATTTTTCTTTACGGGCGCTTTGTGTGTGATGTTTTTGGATGTTATCCTTTTCTTTTTCTCTGCTGTACAGGAAGCTCGTCTGAAACAAAACGTTTCAAAATATAACTTTTTTATTTCAGAGTATGATGAAATGTAAGTAGTCATATATATGTAGCTTTGCTTTGTTTAAGTTATGCATGCCTTATTTCATATTACATTTAACTCAATATCTTTAAATAAATTGTATAAACACTGCATACAGTCCCTTGATGCATATATAATTTAATCCCTGTGTTGTAGATATACATGCATGTATATAAGCTTTTGAGTTGCATAAGTCTGCTCTCTCTCTCTCTCTCTCTCTCTCTCTCTCTCTCTCTCTCTCTCTCTCTCTCTCTCTCGTCTGAGATATACATAGTGTGACGCAGAAATAAATCTATCGCGATTTAGTTAAGTAAAAGAGGAAAACATCTGTGCATACATGTAGGTTGAATATCTTTATAACTCGTGACAATGTGCATATTTATAAAATCGTGACATAAATCAAGTTAAAATCAAAATAATATCAGTGCTTTTGTTGTGGACTTTTTTTTGTGAACTAGAAACGTCATTTTCATGATAATGCACATTTGATTGTAGTTGAATTATTTTGATGTGTGATCCTTGCTTGAAGCTGCTTGTACAAATGATTTTGTTTGTGTGTATCTATTATCAGTCAGTACCCTTATTGTACACAAGGATTGTATGATAGTTCAAAGAGGGAGGGCAATTCACACTGTCACTGTTAAATCGTTAATGATATCCTACTTTATAGCAAAATGGTCCTACTCCAGTTTTCCGTATGGGAAAGATTACAGGGATGGAGTCTATTCTTTATAAGACATATACTTTTGATTGTTAGATATTACTTAAAAATCATTTCAATTTTCGACAGGAAAAAGAAAAATTAAAAAGAAAAGAAAAAAAAGCAATGTAAGAAACAAAAAACCCAACCAACCTCTCCCCAAAAAACCCAACAACAGCAAAAACAAAACAACACCAAAAATAAAAATGCCCAATACAATAAAGGCAACAAAATCAAATATCAAGACATTGATTGGCAATGTACCTATATATTTAAAGTGTCCAATTTAAAATATTATCGATGTTGTACAAAGAGTTAAGCTAAAAAACACAATGCATGTTCACTGCATCAAGTCAACATAAGCTTTATTTAGCAGATTTCTCTAATTTATCATTCACATTCACATGCCACAGATTTTCTTTTGTAATAAGATCCGTCCTACACAGGTTGAAGCTTTTTCCGATAGGGAAATTGCACACATCTGGAAGAACCACTTGGTCATGCAACGGAATTCTAAATTTGTCCCAAATGGAAATGCTAAACGTATATATTGTTGTTAGTATGCATATTCAGAAGTATGACTTAACTTTATTTAATAGTAAA
This sequence comes from Magallana gigas, assembly GCF_963853765.1. Taxonomy (NCBI): domain Eukaryota; kingdom Metazoa; phylum Mollusca; class Bivalvia; order Ostreida; family Ostreidae; genus Magallana; species Magallana gigas. The sequence continues at coordinate 11,924,542 of NC_088855.1, forward strand.
TTAACTTTTAAAAAAAAATGAAACGACAAAGATAAAATTTCAGCAAATGTTGTCATCTAATCAAAACCAGGAGGAAAACTAGACCACATAACAATTTCATTCTTGCAAATGTCTTAAATGCATATTTAGCATTTTATCTTTATTTCATTATAACTGTACTTATAGAATGTGTATTATTGGTACTTAACAAATATGCTATTATAATTCTCAAGATCAAAAAACGTCATTTTGAGGTAACAGGTAATGTATATTTGCAATTTGAATGTATCCTTTTTATTTACCCCACTTCTGTGTCGCAACATCACTCACATTTTAAATATATATCTGATTATTTTATTGGAAGTTAAAAATGATTCGTGTTTTGAAACACTAACATACTCGTATTCAGATTTGTACATCTGGTCATTGTAGATATTTTAAGGCAACAACAGCTTCAAGGTATACGAGATAGTCCTTATACATTCCTATAGTCTCCCAACAAATCAATCATGTAAGATCATATATAGTGATTATATAATGGCGTGTGCTTAATATCAATTTGGGATTTTTTAACAAATAAGGAAAACGCGGTGATCCATCGCACGTACTAGAGAGGCAACAGTTATAACTTTGCACTTACATAAAGAACATATTATAAGCACAATGACATACTTCCAGTTCACGATCTTGCTTAATATAACGGATATCAGTTTTATATGTATAGCATTTACGTTTATTGAATAATAAATGACTCTCTCGGGCCATGTGTAATTATAACTGGCATGTAATCATTTTGCAAACATAATATGATTTATAAGCAATATCTGCATTTCACAGAGACCCGAAATTGCCTCATGAAATTTTCAACAGAAAATGTACATGTATTATAAATTATAAGATCATATCTCAAAAACGAAAGGCTTAATGTCGTCCTCAATAAAAATAAGTCTATGGGCTGATTAAGAAAAAAAAGTTACACTTATTAAAAAGTGAAATTTGAAGTTGTCATCAGAAACTCCTCCTGACCAATATTTTGCTTAAAATATTCATACATAATATACTATTGCATAAGTATCAAAGGACCCCATTTCTGTAGATTAATGTGAAGTAACGTTGCTTGGATGAAATACGAGGCATATTCAATGTTACTCTTATTTTCCTCTTTTTTCCCAAATCGTTTGTCTCCCTTCTTTTTGGCGAATTGATTTATTACCAAGTGCCACGAGTAAGTCTGGTATATTGCAGAGTTATGCATAATATGTCACAATTTACAGCTCGCATATCACCATATCCATAGCAAGCTCTAACCCGTAAATTAACGAAGACATGTAAAGAAAGAAACTTATCAAAATTAGGAATGAAGATCTTAATGTTATTTCTCTCTAATGCCATTTTATATATTTATAATATTTATAGTTATAATACAATTCTTGAGACGCTTTCAGTGGATTGATTAAATTAAAATGTATAAAATAATTTGATTATTTTTTTATTAATCCTAAATCAAGAAAATGAACTCTTTATTTGAACAACAAAATTGATAAGGCTAGAGCTTTATTAAATGTATGTCAAATGAGGTCACATTTAAAAGATTAATTCAAAATTAATATAACAAAATACACATGCGATACATATGTACATGTATGTGTAGGATACAATTCAATAAAGAACGATTTTTTTTATCAAACTTATTAACTTTTTGATAAAAAAAAAACGACTAATTAACAACATTGCGTTTTTCTGATAGGACCGAGGAATGGTTTCCTCTGCAGATTTATCTCTCTTTGAAAGAGAGAGAACACGAAGTCTGGCCTCTAGGATGTATAGAAAATTGGGGTTTTCTAAAATCTTGACATGTCCCCTTGTAATTTCCACTTAGCTCAGTTAACAGAACTACACAGCTACATTTACCCAATGAATACAGTAGTCAGAAAATTTATAAATATTGCATAATACCGTTGCATTTTATTATACGGTATTCTGAAGGAAGACGATGCTAAAAGTTTCGGAAGTTTGGATGAATTTTTTGAGGTTATGTGTAAGTTCGACCGACTTTTAATTAATAAGAAAATATCAGTCGATAACATATGTGGATGGGGTTTTATTTGGCCCAATGAATGTTTGTTCACCGTTATGTTTGGCATTCAGAGTAGAGAGAAAATCAGACAATAGCCTGATGTGTCATGTTGCGGGTGTAAGCGTGTGAAAAATCAGTCAGTGGGGACGCGGTTTTTTTTGTCTCTCTTCACCTCTTGACATTTGATGTTCAGGGTTTCTATTAATATCATAGAATTTCTCGTGTTATGCTAAATTTGCTCCTTTCAAAAAAGCAAAGATGTTACTTCTAGTCGTTAAAGATGACATTTTTGTCTCCTGAACGACATCTTTTCTTCATCAAAGGTGTTTTTTTTAGGAAGGAGGGGGGGGGGGGCGTACATGTACATGTAAATGTACAAATACATGTATATTTTAAATCTGTAGAAGTTAATGTGTCATCAGTTTAGAATGCTTACATCAGATGTAAGAACACAACACCATTTTAATTAACACAGATGCAAACCATGCCAATAAGTAGCTATCACATCGTGTTCTATAAATTTCACATAGCACACATTGTAATGATTTTTATTATGGCGTGTTTCTGGTCTGTCATAGTCGCATCAAATAAAAACAAAACACTTACTGAATTCCCATTCCCAAAGGCTTGCAATCTTAGTTATAGGCCGATTGAACAGATACATTCCTTTTCTTTTGTAAACGTCCAAGTTGCAGTTTGTTACACAGCCATTGGGCTCCATAGCTGACATCCTTAAGATCACGAAGTCGTCCTCAATTCACAATATCGCTATATATTTACATCTGGGTTTTTTTTAAAACCCAATTTTAAAGAAATTCGATTGTGTTCATACAGCTACTAACACAACCAAACCACAATCTTACAAATTTAAATCTGATTCATTATTAATTAACAAAGTTCAGTTCATTGGGACAACAATTTCAAAATATGTAACGTTTGTTAAATTGTGTTTCCTTTTTTAAAGCTGAATATGTGTGGATTAAAAAGTCGCATTGTATCATTAAAAGTACAGTGACGTCACACTTGAAAACAGGTTTTATGAATATACCCTATATGGTAGAATTGGTTGTTCCTTCTATGTAAGACCCTAATCAACATTTTGCATACATTTTCTTGCTCTTTAAGAGAAAAAAAGTATACAGAGAAATGCACTAGGTAACAATCATTGTATAACCCGGGTTATGTATGGTTATCTTTAATAACTTTAAAATTTAAACATGATATATCGAATACTAAGTAAGTTACTACATGTAATGTTGTTTATACCATATTATGAGCAACGATCGTTTGAATGTAGTCAAGTTGTATCTAAATCATCAAATTTCCTGAATTAGTTCCTTTCGAATGTTAATTACTTCACAAACTATGTAGCCATTAACCGTTTTCATTATACATGCATCAAGACTGCAGGCGATGTGGAGATTAACACGTTGAAAGAGTTTCAGACTCTCTAGGCGTTTGATTATGGGATCCGATGTCCGAACCCTACACCACTAACGTTATTTGACTACATCTAGGGCTTTTATTTGTGGGGGTGGCTGTAACTGATAGCACCAAACTATCATGTACACCATTAACAAAGAGAAACAAACTTAAACTCATCAAAGAGGGGGCCGTGTCTGATATCATGCAGGTCTTGCTGTATTGTCTCATTTATTGGATTTTTATTGGATAATATCTGAACTCATTCTACAGGTAATGGCTGCTCTACATATCAGGGTTAGAATGTTCAAATTAACGTGAGGAATATTAGTCAGTGAAAGTGTAATTGTGTTCAAAAGGTTTATCAAATTCTTTTAAAGTTTTAACAAAAATCTGGTTTCGACATGATCTAAATTTTAACCCCTAAGAATCTCGCAGTGTGGTTGATGGATTTCAGATGTTTGTTATTATTTCTTAAATATTTCTTCTATAGACTTATAAAATTTTTCCTATATAATAAATACACCCCCTGTCGTGTTTTATAATGGTCTCGTTCTATTAAAGTGTACGTCGATAATCGTCGTTGCATTGCATAAATGAATATCGGGGAAAGAAGTCTTTAATTTAGAATGACGTGCGGTCTTGACTGCACGCATCTATAATGAAGTGAAGGTGCGATTGACGGACAATTTCACCCACTGTGGCCTTTGGCGTAATCACTATTCGGTCACATCTGTTGCAGTATGGATTCTTAAAGGAAAATATCTCTGGTTTTGTTGATAGATTAATGTATTTTCAGATGGGGGCACAACAGGGTGACACAATTTCCCCAAATATACCACTATCCACTTAAATGAAGATCGTAATGTAAATTTTATTTGATATTTCACCGTCATTGCAATCAAGTGAAGCAATCATTTTATTCAAGTGAATCAAATTCTGTCACATTTTTTAAAAGGTGGATTAGACTTGCAATTCTGTGCTTACATGTATTACCTGACAAGTAAATCTGATATGAAATCCATGGTTTTTAAAATACAATTTAAAAATGTATATATTCGTCTTCATATGCCTTCATATTCTTATAACGGTCAGGAAGATAACATCGGGATTGATTTTTGTTTTAGGTATAGAAATAGTCATCGTTTAGAATTTTGCGTGGTACTATTTGTCCCTTTCGGAGCCCTGGAAATCTGTTGCTTTCAATGTCATTTTACAATTACCTCCAGCTTACCTCATCATAAACTTATAAAAGGAGATATGAGTTGCATTTTTTCCATCTTGTTCAACCCTTTAAACTGTGAATATACTGGCCATCTCTATATTTTGCTCCACCATTTGCTCGTGTTCAGGTGTCTGCATTTTAGGGGGAAGCACAACTCATAATAATGAATGGGGATGTTGGATATGAACCAACAACTGTGGTATGTTGTTTTTTAATGTTTCTGAGCACCCTTTATTAGGTACGGTGTCAATACAAAATAAAACAATGTAAAAAGTTTTGTCATGTTCAATGCGCGTGAAAAAGTTGAACCATATCGTGGAAAAAATATTAGGTTGAAAGATTTCATGAAAGAATATCTTCATTGTAAAGAGAATGCAAATATAGTTACATATGTACTGTTGTTTGCGTATACGGCGTACACTGTAAGTAAGGGCTTCTTAATCAGAATTCCCGACTGGAAACTTGAGTTGATGTTTAACTTTTACGTAATTACGGACAGTACCTAATTGATTTGGTCCCTCGGCTAACCAGTATGGTTCAACGAGCAACCCTTTGTGTGCAGGCTATTAACTTGCACTCTTTTTGTAAACGATCGATGTATTTGCACAGTGCGGTGGCAATGTTCCCGCGTTTTCTACTTTCATTAATGGATTCGATCGTAAGTCTATTTCGGATAAACTATGGTTTTAAAAATGAAAAGTCACTTCATCACATAACACGTGACATCAAATATGATAGAATATCGAAGATAATCTTCTACCTTTTGTGTTTCGTTTTAATTGTGATACTTTACCTATGCACCCAACCACAGCTTCCGTGTTCTACCAAGTGCAAAGCTTGCAGAATTCGATTTTTATCATACAAGTAAAGGATTCCAAAATTCAAAAAAAAAAAAGGGAACTTTGCCTGACATAGAATATGATAATTTTTGTTCAATGGAGAACTATCGAACTCAGTTGTAAGACACTTGAGTTTTTGAATCAATGAGGGAAAATTTTCTACTTAATAGAAGAAACACGCGTATTGATTTCTAAAACACTCTGATTAAAAGAATGGCTGTATCAATTCAACGATTACTTTAGGGTTAGGGATATGATGTTTTTATCTACTACACCATACACGCTCTGGACTTTTTATTGAATTTCACATGTACTTCTTACGGACCAGTATCCGTTGAAGCGGTTTCCGCGCGGACAAGTTAATTCTATTCTTAGCGTCTGGAGGGGACAAAGGACTCTGGGAAAATCTTTTCGGATGAGACTGTAGCCGTGATTTTGAAATCTGTAAATCGGAGGCAGATATGGAGAAGTATTTGGATACGCGTTTAAGAATAAGGGAATTAGTTAGATCTACCATTGTAAGTAAAATACTGTTTCTATAATTTAATATTTAGTAAGATTTCTTAAATATTTCGTTTTTAAGTCTTCGATAAAGTTCATTTTGTTAAAATGAATTATAAATTAAAGAACATATTCAAAGCAACAATCTAATTGCGGGGGCATTCAAAATGGAAGAAGACCAATTTAAATGGGTATCTAAAAGGATTTACAATATATATGGGTTTTTTTAAACTATAGGTATAACGAAATTCTCCAGGTTTTATTCCGTTTGGATTTTGTAAATTATATACGATCCCAGTCAATCAAATATTTTAACAGATTTTGCATGCAAAAAAGTGAAACAAAATTCAGACCAAATCTGGTTAGAGGCCAATTCATTCAGGCCGATTCCTGATAATATAAGAACAGTAAGATTGGAGGCGGTTCCGGTCTGTTAGGTGTTTTGTTTTCATTTTGTAGCCTGCTTCTCGATAATTATATCTTGTTCTGAGTTTGCTGTCCATTCCCACTGGCACTAGGGCAGCAATAAACACAGCTCTTCTTTCTCTAATTAGTCCATCCTTGGAGTACATATAATAAAAGAAACTGAAGCAAAAGGAAATATGTTAATGATTATTAGTATACCAGTTAGCTTTGGTTTGGTCCTCCGTCTAACAATAGCGACAGAAGTCAGAAAATAAAAGGCTGTTAAAATAATCATTTCATGAATGTTCATTCGGTTAAAGAAGCCTTTTTATCAACTGCAAACAGCAACTCAAGAATAAATTAATTCATTTATTTTGGCGAATTTAAGAATTTTTTCAATTTTAAAATGATAAGAATTTAGAGATTTGAATAAGTCGAGAAACGTGTTGTTCTGACCTTTTAGGCCTTATATGCATGGTTGATGACAAGTATAGTTCATAAAAGTAAATACTGAAGAACTAAATAATTGGGTATATGCATTTGTTCTTTTAGCAATTGCTATAATCTCTTCAATACGTACATGTACCTCTATTGCTTAACACGTAAAGAAATACTCATTGTTCTCTCTCTCTCTCTCTCTCTCTCTCTCTCTCTCTCTCTCTCTCTCTCTCTCTCTCTCTCTCTCTCTCTCTCTCTCTCTCTTACATGTTAGTGCATATCCATGCTGCAAGCAGTTTCAGTGACAGTATACCTATAATATGATTCCTAAAGCAGTGCCCCGTATCTTCTAATTGCTATATTTAATTATGATTTTGTTTTCGATAAGGAAACTTTAAACGACGACCATCTACCGATCTGATGATCTGCACTGACAAGAAACACGCTAATTGAATTTTTAATTCTTACAGTATTACCAATCTGTATATTTCAATATGGTTGATATCTGAAAATACTTTTATCAGGAAATGGTCCAAGACTGGGTAACATCGGATTATAGATCCGCTTCAAAAATCAATCAGACACCTCCTTAATGCATCTGTACAAAATATTTGTTATAGCTGCCCTCAACCTAATTGAAATTTAGTGAATGTTTACTGTTTTCGGTTGTATCTCTGGTATCTTCACAGCTTGATTTAAACTTTACTCAAAACATTAACAATAAGTTTCAATATTTCAACTTTGATTTTCACTCATTGTGTGCTAAATATCAAATTTTGGAAATCAATATTTTGAGCCCGAGCTTTAAATAAAGGCGTGAATTGGATTATTTGGTCTTTGGAGTATCTATATTTTTACTTATAAATCAATTAATACCCGTTACCTAAAAACACTCAAATATCGGATAAGATTAACAAACCATATGTGTTTATTTCGAATTTGAATAAGGAGTTAATTTTTTCCATGGATGCATGGATTTTGTAGTGCACATTGTAACACATACAGTGTATACTTATAAGTATCAGTGGGTATCTTTAGTAAATAGCTGATTACAATATTATTTAAAATGATCTTTGGTTCGTGCGTCATAGTTTCAGACTCTTGTCAACAGGAGCCATTGTTTCGTACAATCAATTCTGCTTTACTTATACAAACACCCTTATTGATGGCATACAAGAGAGAGAGAGAGAGAGAGAGAGAGAGAGAGAGAGAGAGAGAGAGAGAGAGAGAGAGAGAGAGAGAGAGAGAGAGAGAGAGAGAGCATTTGTAGTGAAGTTATCTTGTTACAGACTGACTTTGATTCTTTGAAGAGATTTGCTTGTCATAATGTTCTTTACTTTTATTTTTGCACATAAACGATTTTCTTTGATTTTCTAGTGCCAGATTCACAATTTTCACGTGAAAGATGATACGGTTTGATCTTACTGAAACAATTTAAATTGTTACAGGGATACTGGTGGTTCACTGAATCACTTTGGTTATTGGTTATATACGATAGATAAAAAAAATCATAGTACTTAGCATTCTTCATAGGACAAAGATTGTCTTGATTGGAAAATTGAAAAACATAACAAACAAGAAATTGCAGAATTTATGTTGTAATACTTTCTCTTTCACAAATTATCATGGTATCATTGCTTGGTGGTTACAACCTTTTACATACATTTGTAGGCAAGTCAAGGGAACCATAATTCATTTATCCATCTTATGCATAGAAAAACTTGTAGGCTATTGTGTATTTTTTAGGGGAGGGGGTTATTCACGTGTGCTAAACCATGATGAAAGTCGCTGAAGACGAAAAAAATTCAGTTGTTTGTCACTACATAGTAAAATTTTATTCATTATTTTTTCTGACAAGGTGATGCAGCTGATGCCTTTGTCTAAATATCAGATACTTTGATTAAACGTTACATTTTGCATTTGACAGGCTGAATGAAGCGCCCAAGAGACAAATCGGTCAACTCTTTAACAATATATTATATCATTAAATGAATTGTCTGTAAAATTATGTATATCATTTGTATATGATGTAATTTTTGAATTTACCGACCGAATTTTTTCTAATTACAACATCGCTCATTTTTTTCATCGGAAAGGGCTTGTTTGTATTATCCATACGTCACAAAACAATGTCTGACGTAATTCTCGTGTTATTAATATTAGGTCTTGCACGTGTCTAATTGATACCTAATAGATGTATATCACAAAGAAACCAAGCTGACCTAAAAATTGATTTAAAACAAATATATTAAAAATTCCGACAACTTCAATCAATTTTAAATCAATGGATTGAAAACATTCATGACTGGGTTTTCTCGCATTATCACCGGTGTGAGATCGGTTTGTCCGGTGTGAGACAGCACTGTGAGATTTTTCTGTCTTACACTGTGTATTACTACGCTGTTTTAAAACGTAAACAAACGTTGTCTGCTGTAGGGAAATGCAAAATAGTGCATTGATATTATCCATTAAGTAATTGTGTTGCATAATTAATTACAATTTTTCATATTTTAATTGAAAAAACTGTCGTATGCTTTCATTTAACTTGCACTATTTGAAGCACGCGGAGGGATAAACCGAAAGTAATCTTTTGAACGTCATAACAGAAAGTTGTCAAACATCATTTTTTTTAAGCTAATATAATGCGAGAAAAATAATCATTCATTATATACTCGTGTGGGATAGTGAAATTCCACCTCGGGGCCAAGATTCACGGTCTAGGACTCGGCAAAGCCTCGTCCTAGACAGTGAATCTTGTCCCCTCGGTGGAATTTCACTATCCCACACTCGTAATAATGAATGATTCTATTAGTGTCGTCTGCGTACTCGTTTTGACAATATATCCCGTTTATTTCTTCATAAACATCATTCTGTTGTAAAGTTGAATTTTATCCGAATCTTCGAACATTAATCCCTGAAAGTCAATAAACATCCAAAATGAAATTCTGACCGAGATCGATTCCTCCAGAGCAAAAGGGGAGATAAATACATCAATGAATATAATACAGATTGATCAACGGTTTGTTCAAATTGTGTTTTCTATCAAACAAAAAGCTAAACCAACTTTTTAGAGTGAGAAAATGATAGACCTATGCAAAATTTCATTCTTAAAGGAAATTTTTTCAAAATATATATTTTAATGTTTTTTTGTATTTTTTTTTTTTTACCAAAAATACGCCCACTGGGATCCTGAAAAGGCCGGTCCATTGATTAATTTTATTTTAAATTGACTAAGGGCCTTAAGGGGTAAGCATAATCAATAGTTCAGAGAATTCGGTATGCAAATAAATATTATAAGAAATTAAATTCTCTTTGAAAACTTGTTTCATTTCATCTCATTTGTAAGTAAAATTATCTATTTATTAATGAATAAGCAAGTGTAACATGAAATGATCTGTTTTCAAAAATAAATTCGTTAATTTTACATAGGATATCAGTCAAAAATGATTTTCTGAAAGTCATATTTTAGACATAGGCTAATATTCTTAATGTATGAAAAAGCACCATTTTCCACAATCGATTCTAATATTTTTAGCAACGGCCCTAAGCTTTTATTATACCGATGGACCAGCCAACTGGGTAATATTTGATAAGGATATATCCCCAGATACATGTTTGAGAAATCTGAAAGAATTCTGTACATATTTTATTGATGTAGATGGAAATGGATCATTACCTTAAGAATAAAAATTATATCTATAAAGGAAAATTATATGTTCCGATTATAACGAATTCTAGGTCTAAAATTGGAATGCGTCTTGTTACATCTGACCACAAGCCAAATCCTAAACGAGATCATTTCCCAGCAGATGGTTAATTGCTACCAAAAAAGTCTACTATGGATTCTACACTCCGTACAGTATATCTATATATATGTATAGTTATCGTAATACAAACTTAATTTTCAAGTCTGTTTTTTTCTTCTATTTATAGAATAGAATGAGTGGTAATACGGTGGTTGAAGATCCAGGGATACCTTTAGTGAGTAGAGGTAACGGCAAGTACTCCAAATACATGGAGGACGACACTCAGAGCAGCTCCACCACAACTACCACCAACGTTATGACGTCAAAGTTCGACAACATCAGCTACCGCCTCAGTCGGAGGAAACAGCTACTTCGCTACAGAACGATCGTCGTGAATTTCGAATTCTCTTTCGCTCTTTTGGGAATTGTTCTCATGCTTATCGAAACGGAGCTATTTTTCCAGGGCGTGATCAGCAAGTCTTCTGTTGCGTCCATCGTTCTCAAATCATGCATCACCTTGTCAACCGTTTTTCTTTTGATTGCGGTTGTTGGATACCACGTGACCGGAATTCAGCTTTGCATGACGGACAATAGCCTGGAAGATTGGCGGTTAGCCGTCACTTTCCCGTGGACCTATTTAAAAATTTTACTCGAGCTCTGTGTGTGCATAATACACCCTATTCCCGGAAACATTACAATAAGTGCTGTTGATCCCGATGGTAAACCTAAGGAGGTTTCAATCGACGCTATCTTGTCGATTCTGATGCTCCTTCGAGTATATTTGATCAGCAAATTCATGGTCGTGCATAGCAAATTATTAACAAGCACGGCTACGCAAAGCTTAGGTGCCCTAAATAAAGTCAAAATAAATTCGACATTCGTTTTCAAGGCACTGATGTCTTCAATGCCAGGAACTATTCTGATTGTTATAATGCTGGCCATATTGGTTGTAAACTCTTGGGCCATGCGGACATGTGAGGCCTACTACCACCCTGATCCCAAAAATTCCGACTTCTTTAACGACATGTGGATGATCGCCATCACGTTTCTAACGGTGGGTTACGGGGACATCTACCCTAACAGTTACTGTGGAAGATTCGTCTCTGTGGCGACAGGTTTAATGGGTGTTGGAACAACCGCTCTTCTAGTGGCCGTTCTGGCGCAGAAATTGGAGCAATCGCGCGCAGAAAAATACGTTCATAATTTTGTCACCAGGGCGCAGTTGGACAAGGAAAGAAAGATAGCTGCCGCGGACACTATAAAGTACGTTTTACAATTATGGAGGATGAAGAAAAATAATGAGAATAATAGTAGAAAACGAATTCGATTACATGGAAAGTTGCTCCAAGCCATAGCTGCCATGAAAGAAGCGAAGAATGAGAAAGCCTCTATAGGCGAAACTGCGATTGGGTTTATTGAAATAGCAAAGAGTGTTAATGACATTGTGGACGTGTCTGAGTCCCTCCAAGAATCTCAATCTGAACTTAAAATGAAAATGACAGAAATTGATTCTACAATAAAAGATCTGCAAACTAAAATGGACGCCATTTATACAGCAGTTGTGAGACGGTGACCATGTGACCCATCTGTCATGTGATAGACACGTGATACGTTATAAAGTACATATGATGTAGTTCCTAGTATTCCAAGGGTGATGGTGGAGATAAGTAGATTGTAGGTTTAAGTATTAAGCAGTTCTATTTACTAACAAAAATTCTGGACCAAAATTAAGTTTATTTTCCTTCATTTATGAGTTTGTTCGTTCATCGATTTTTCTTTGAGTGCTATACAAATTAGGTTCAATGTGATCAACTTACTAATTCATCCAATTTTGACGTACAAATTTAGATAATAATGAGTTTTGATTCTGGAATAGACGATTATTCAATATGTATGGAGCTAAGATGCCTAGACAAGAAAACAAAAAGCAATATCTATTTAATTCCGTAGTTTATTTTGTTTAAAAAAACTTTAACGGTAACTTTATAATATTACATCGATACAAGTTCGCCATTTGTGCAAATTTTGACATATTTATATTTCATTATTAGATACGTCATCCCAAGATTGTTTTTTCCGTGTGCCATTTGTAATTTTACCGATAATCATATTTAAGTTTTGGTTATTATCAAAGAATATGTTATTTATTATACATATTTATCAATATTGATACAATATTATAGATGTACTCAGGCACGTAGCATCGTTTTTGAAAGTGGGGGGGCCAGACCCATCCAAAAAATCTTGACAAGCAAAAAAAAAAAAAAAAAAGGAAATTTAAAGTTTCCAAAAATCTTCAAAATCCTAATCCGTGGGGGGGGGGGGGGGGGGGGGGGGACTAAACTCTAAACTATACTTCCAAAAAAAATTCTTCCCTACCAAAAATTTCCTCCCTCCAAATCATGAAATTCCTAATCCAGGGGGGGGGGGGGGGGGGGGGGGGAGTAACTTCAATTTGACTCCTCATTTCCTTATTTTCATATCAATTTTTTACTTACTTCCAAAAAAGTGGGGGGGCCAACTACGTTCTAATTCATTTTTTTATATGTAAATTTTAAAAAATTGGTTGCTGCGAGAAAAAGTGGGGGGGGCCAGGCCCCCCCTGGCCCCCCCTGATGCTACGTGCCTGGTACTGGTCAATTAGACATGTACTTGAAATAGAGAAGTACATTGTACGTTTTTTTAGTCTAAAAAGTTTTTCGTTCGCCCTATTGTATAACAAATTGCCGTTCATTTAAATTTCTTTCATTTCTGTATGTATAGATTGTATGAAGGCTTGGTTTAAACACTCACGGACTTTGTATGTTGATGTTTGAAGGACCCTAAAAGTTGTTTTTTTGTTTGAAATCATTGAAAACCGGGCATCGTTATATATGTAATTGTAGTATAATATGTCAATTTGAAAGAAGCATAGCTCGTTACCTATATGATTTTGATTAAATTTACATGTTTGCTATTGACTACTTACCCTTAAAATGGGGTTATGATCATTCAACACGATGTGTCATAAAGTTTATTTGATGAGGTATTGTACTTACAAATACTTCATCATGTGAGAGTTGCTTTTATTATGTACAGTTTTGATTGTATTTTTTCATGGATGGATTGCTGAAGTAGTATATGATGTTTGAACTTTGTCTCTGAAACTTTGCGTACAATGGAAGATAGTGAGATTAACTGTAGAAATTAATAAAAATAATAAAAAGAAGAGGCATGAACATTTTTCCTTCATGTTTAAAAAAAACTTTCTGTGTCAATCATCAATCATGATTTTTCCTGCAACAAAACAATGTAGCACTCCTCGAATGCCAATATTAAACAATTTGCGAACTACTTAACAAGCACACCGCAAAAATTTGTACCAGTTCTTGCTTTGGAACCGTTTTCATTATGAACCCATACACAGGTGAATTTAACCGCAAAAACCATATGCGTTGCCATCAAAAGCGCGATTTATGAATGGCACATGGACAGGACTAGTAATAATAAACGGAGCGTCAAACCTCGGCGTACAGGACCCTGACAGACGCCACCACCAGTATGTTCACCCATGTCATGTTTATTGCATAGGATAAAACACAATCTACATTGTACGTGTAAATATATGCATTTCCTTCCTCCTTTTTTGACATACTCAAAATTTCAAAACAGGATTCTTTCTTCGTCTTTTATCATAGAACCGCCCCTAACTAGATCATTTGAACGACTATAGTTTTGTTACCTTGTTCGTCGAGGCTGCTTAATACCATGTAATTATAAAAAGATATTTTAATAAGAGAGTACAATATTTAACATGCTACTGTTGTTTATTAGCCCCAAATATATATATAATATATATATAATTTTGTATTGGCGTCGTAGATCACTCTAACGATGTATATATTTACTCGCGTTAGTCGAGCGGTTTGACAGATTAATATACTGCAAAAACCATAACTTACCTGCCTACGAATACATGTAGGTGATTGTATTGGCGAAAAAAATAATGCATAGCTTAGAACTGCCAAGCTAAGAGCAAACGTGTTCGAATAGTTTATCAAGAATCTGAGCAAAAGGTACACTAGCTATTTAAACATATATTGTTTTCAGCAAGAAATATTATCAACAAAAACATTTGAATTAACTGTGATTTACATTAAAGGAAGTTTTTTTTAACACACATTAAAATTTGCATTGACACAGTGGTTTTAAATTAATTGATTAAGCACGTTCCTGTTGTTAAAATAAACTACTTTTCGTCTTCTTTCGTTAGAATATCTTCAAATTAATTTCATTCGAACATACATGAAGTTATTGCGTGTTATTTTTTCGGTTTTATAGTTATTTTACTTGCTCATTCTTTCTTGTAAGTAAACTATAAATTCTGAATTATTTTTGCTTTAGATCGTTCCCATTTTTTATTACTTCAGCAATATGACTTTTGTGTTAATAGAATGTTTATTATATACTAGGATAGCGCTTTATAAGTCTTATAAAAGGTTTCCAGTAGGAACAACTCTTCCTAAGATACTCTCGTTCCTACATCCCTGCGTACAAAATTATTTGTAAGCTTTTAGGATGAATAGTCTTTTATATCACCTAAATAGGTTCTCCTCATCACAAAAAGAATTAGAAGAGCCAATTACTGTTTCTAAATGAAGAATTCCAAGACACATTATACCCCGCGCGCACGTAAGATTAGATTGATCAAGCCTGTGTCTGTCCTCACAAGTGTTCGATATGACATGCCATTTTGATTCCTATGCACCGTTTTATGTTCTCTAAACACAGAGGGAAATAAATTGTCTTTGGTTCGACTCGCTTTTCCCAATGTATATGTAGACATTAAGCGTGATTTATATGGGCTCGAATCGATATAAAACAAATCAAGGCTCAATGGACTGTCTCCTTACAAAGAATAATGCACAGTAGGGTTAGCTAGAGACCAGATTCACTTAATGAAGATGAACAGAGAATCAAGGCTTGTGTCATGATATTCCATTTTAAGCAACGGCCAAGGACTTTGATTGAAATAAACATGCTATGACTTTGAAAAATAACATTTATTTGAATGTGAAATTGTTTCCATACTTAAGAATAAAAAAAATGCGATTCTTAAAAAAAAAAAGAAAAAGAAAAAAAGAAAAAGAACATCGTTTAGCTTCTTTCTGAAATGGAGATCTTGATTCGCATGTACATAGATCTTTGAATGCATGTTACTCTTTAAAAACAATCGTCATAAATAAACTCTCATACATTTGTTAATATCTTTTTATTCTCAACAATAAAGTTTAAAGATTAAAAATCCTTTGCATTCCATTTGCAAGTATATCAGTTTTTTCTCTCTATCATCGCTTTTTCTCTCCATCATTTTTACGCATAAAAAGTCGTATTGTGTTTTAAAAAGGCAGGGTAATGATACATGGATATACAATGAAAGGACCGGTATCATCATTAATACGTTCAACGTTTGTCACAGTTAAAAAAAAAGTAGCATAAATGTGTTTTTGACTATTTGAAAATCAGTCTTGATATCATAGCTTGAATTAGTTAAAAATAAGGTTTTCTTAAACAAGTACGTCCAACTCAAGTAAATGGTCAGTCTGAACCCACGCTTGTTTACTAGTTACTCTTGCTATCCCAGTAAATACTCAGTAACTTCTTTATAAGACCAACAAAATCTACATAACTTGTATGAGAGTTACATAGACAATCGATTATCAAAGTAATCAGCCTGGTTGTTTTTGACGTCGGGACTTCGTTCTAAAGGTAACCGGTTAGAGTGTCGTAAAATCTCGTTATAACTTCTTCATCATCGGTACAGGAACGGCTTTCTGAATACGTCTCCCATACACATCAACGAATGACCATTTATATGTGATCGTCCAATGCACTGACGAATTACATAGGCCCCATTGTTGCAGACGGCAAAACTGATATGAGTGTTGAGACACTGAAGTTTCTGCCCATTTTGGCACGGTTTACATGGTCCAGGCACCAGACAGTTATGTCCCAAGAAACAACCTGTAACGTCAAAGAAAAATGTCTTATTTATCACTTTTGCGAAGACACAATTTATCCTTTCTATAGAATTGACTCATGAGCTCAGGTACGATAGTTATAATGGACTTAATGGTTGCGTTAAATGGTGATACGTTTTATTCACTGTCACAAATACATTATTTCCATTGTCATATGCAAGTATAGAACTGTTCTACCGGTACTTTGAAATATTGCATTGTATAGAGATTTTGATTGCTAAAATGAATCTGAAAAATGACCATCGCTGTTGAAACGTTTACATACCTGGTAACTTACGGTTCCCGCTGATAAATTCTTGTTGTAGGCTGGGTATGCGGTTTTCTTGTACTATCCCCCGCACCATTGATGGCATGATCATCTGCCGTACTGGTCCATTACCAGTGACTCTTCTTCCATGAAAATGACCCCTTTGTTTTTGTTGCAAAACGAACTCACTATGCCATGGCCATTCGTTTTTAAAGTCACAGAAGAATTTCACTGAGACTTGTGTTTTTTTAATGGATGGACAGTTTTCTCCTAATGGTAAGTTCCACATATCGTATACATTTTCACCATAATGGCGCCCATACAGTTTCGGAGTTCGTGACGTCACTCGTATGATGCCATTACAAGGTCTATAATCTGAACTTCCTGGAGCGTTGTTTTTACAATATGCCTTGCAAATTCTCCCACAAGAGTCGCGTGCAGATAACATGACCTCGGACACCCCGTGTTCCGGATTCTTGACTGCCACGTATGCCATTGAGTTAGCCATCGCTAATCTTGTATCCATTAGAGCAAATTCGGCATATGTCCCCCTATAATTTAGACCACGTGACTGAATTGTCACACGACCAGAATTTCTATCTGTATCGTCTTTGCATCGTGAATATTTTGCTAATATGTCTGTTTTTAATACGTCATCAATGCCATAAGTTTTAGGGGAATATATATCTCCCCGTCGATACAGGTTTCCGTTGAATACGGGATATGATCCATAAATCTTTTTCTCTGGTGGACGCACGCATATGATTTCTACTGGGATGTAAACCCATTGTCTTATGTCTTGAGCACCGTTGCAGCTGAAGCGGTTCTGAACGGCGTTGTCTGTTCTCGTCCTGTTACATTCACTGTCATCGTCGGGGTCATTACTTCTGTAAAAACTAGCGATGGTTTTTGAAACACACCGTGGAGGGTTGCTCTTTTTATCGCAACGTAGAAAGGGGGATCCACAGAACGGTCTTTCTTCTGAGCAAGTCGGTTTGGGTTTGTAAGACACCAGGCTAGCCAAACCATGGGAATAGCCGTCAATATTACGCAAAGTAGCAAATCCTGCCAACCTCAGAGGATGGTGTTCTTCCGGACCGTAATCTACCGGATAGTCTTTGGCTGGATTGATTCCTAGAGAGGCCTGTCTTTTTCTGAACTCTTCCCAAATGTAATCCACGTAGGCGTGGAGACTGAAGAAAGCGGGATCTTGAGAAGAGGTCTGAAGCTCTCCTATTTGTCCGTTTCCTCCCCCTATCCAGTTGTGAATTGCGCCATGTTGGTCCTCTAAGTTGTCCTCTTCTTCAGCGTTTGGTGCAATGATCTCAGCGTTCCGTGTTTTGTTCAGAATTCTTTGTAAACCCTCCCTTGTCCAGAGTTCACCGTCATCTCCATAATTTCTGACAAGGGGTCCGGAAGGCGTAGACCAGTTTGCATACGGTCCGGATGTAACGACGCCATTTCCGTTTCCGAAAAATCTCTCACAAAAAAGAACAGATTGGGTCGAATCTCGCAAAGGCTCGTCAAGGTCTCCGGCAAAGTAAGGAATCGTTACCCCCGGAACAATTTGCCGTAAAGCGTTTTCATATCTAAAAATACAATTTATTAATAAAGGTAAGGGAGAAATACGAAAGTTCAGGCTGGAAAAATTCGATTTTATGTGCAAAGTTATACAGAGTTTCAGATGTACTCTGTAACATCAAGTATATCTGCTTTTTATTATGACTATATTGAACTAATCATTCTTTCTTCCAAAACATTGATCATTTCATTCGTAAAAAAGATCTTGCACAGAAAAGTGTTTGTGGTATGCTTGTCACCACTGCGTTTGTAATACAAAAAACAAAACAAATTAATTAACTGCAATTGCATGTTTGTCGGAGAAAAACATGTTGTTGTTGGTCATGCAAACTACAAAGAGTGCTCAGTGTGTGGTGATCATGTTAGGCACGGTGTCTGCATGTAAACCCTCCCGTTCTGACACTTTAAGGCTCGCCTGTAACCGTATGTAAACCCTCCCATTCTGGCACGTTGAGGCTCGCCTGTAATTGTATACATCCCTTCCATTCTGACACTTTAAGGCTTGCCTGTAACCGTATGTAAACCATCCCATTATGACACTCTAAGGCTCGCATGTAACCGTTTGTAAACCCTCCCATTCTGACACTTTAAGGCTCGCCTGTAACCGTATGTAAACCCTCCCATTCTGGCACGTTGAGGCTCGCCTGTAATTGTATACATCCCTTCCATTCTGACACTTTAAGGCTTGCCTGTAACCGTATGTAAACCATCCCATTATGACACTCTAAGGCTCGCATGTAACCGTTTGTAAACCCTCCCATTCTGACACTTTAAGGCTTGCCTGTAACCGTATGTAAACCCTTCCATTCAGGCACGTTGAGGCTCGCCTGTAATCGTATGTAAACCATTCCATTCTGGCACATTGAGGCATGCCTGTAATCGTACGCATATCCTTTCATTCCGGCATAAGGCTCGCCTGTAACCGTATGTAAACCCTAACCCTCCAATTTTCACATTTAAGGCTCGCGTGTAACCTTCCCACTCTGACATGTAAAGGCTTGTCTGTAACCGTATATAAACATACTCTCTCTCTCTCTCTCTCTCTCTCTCTCTCTCTCTCTCTCTCTCTCTCTCTCTCTCTCTCCCTCTCTCTCTCTCTCTCTCTCTCTCTCTCTCTCTCTCTCTCTCTCTGAGACATGTTAAGGTTCGCATGTAACCGTATGTTAACCTTACCAGACTGACATCTGAAGACTCGCATGTAACCGTATGGTAACTTTATCAATCAGACACGATAAGGCTCGCCTGTATTCAACTTATGCACATTCATCACTCATAATTTGGTCCTATTCTCGTCAGTAGAAATATTGCGGCAGATGAAATTTACATTTTGCTCATTGATATAAAATGTATGACTGTAATTTGTAAAAGATTTAATTGTTTCGATATATAAAAAAATTGCTGTATATATATATTTACTTACACTATGAGGTATATCCTATGCCATCCCATGAAGTTAGGACCCTCGTGGGCTGCGTTTACAATTGCGCCTTCGTGTAGAGCAGCTATAACATCGTATCTGTTTGATGTTCCGAGCTAAAAAAAAATAAAATGTTGTTAGATTCATTGTATACATCATAAACACCTTTATATAGCCTCTTAGAAACGATTAAGTAGCTACTTGGTTTTTTTGTGTTTTAAGGGGGGGGGGGTATAGAAATCGGTTTGAGCATCTTGGCTTGAAGATTTATGATTCAAATTACCAAACGTTATAAACCAATAAAATAAAAATTAAAAATTTTATTTAAAAGCGATGCTACGTGCTTAAAAGTCGACACAATTTGATATAGTGACTGAGATCATATTTTATCATCCAATCATGTTTTGTCTTACGAATTTGTGCATTAATCTTAGAGAACCAATCTTTATAAAAAATTGTCTTGAAAGGGACATGGTTACGATTTTGGTCAATCCCCCCCCCCCCCCCCCCCGATTTTAATATTTAAAATGCTTCAGAAAGGCATTTCTAATAGGCAACCGAAATTGTAGTGTCATTTGTTGAGTTATAAGCGAGTTACAGAGCTTGAAATTCTTCGCTATGTAAACAAAGCGTTTGTTTACATTTTGAACGTTGATTTAAAAATTTCAGTTTTAAACCAAAAACGGATGTGTTAAACATTAGGAATTGTTTATCTAAGATTAAAATAAATAAAAAGATAGATAAATAAGCTGGGAAAAGATTTTTTACTGGTATATTAAACACATGTAAACAAAAACAGGACACGAGCCTTGTTTACATGACAAATAATTGCGAGCCATGCATCTTGCTTATAACTCTACGAATGCCTCTCAAATTTTAGTTGATCACTAGAAATGCATTTCTAAAACATTGTAAATGATAAAAACATGAAAATAGAATTTGACCAAAATCATGACCATGCCCCCTTGAAAGAAGAAAGAAATGCTGGAAACACATATCGACGCATGAGCAGATCAGTTTTGAATAGAAATTGCATAGATATAAAAAAAAATCTTAACAATTAATCGAATTTGTTTGATATTTAAAATTGCGATTTCCTGTCTTTTTATATATAATCTATTTTACTTGCTTAAAAAAAACATTTCTATTAAAATGTTGCAAATTTTCACATTTACAAAAGAGAAAAATAATTTTTTTTATTTCAAAATCTATTAATATATTACTTATGTCCGGAAAAAAAGCTTGTTTGTGTCGTGTGTTTGTTGAATATATTTCTCCTTAAAAACATATGTAATAATAAAGTAGAATAAATTTAACATCTTAAAAAATCAAAAACAATTATTCTCACAGGTATTCGAATTTAGAATTATTTACCCTCAATCTTTTCAGTTTGTTGACGGCAAAATGGTAGGCCTGCCTCTCTTTCTCCGTCATCATACGGTATTCTTTTCTCCATCTGTGTTCCGAGTTAGGATGGAAACCCTTAGCCCCGTTCCCGTAGAAAACCTCTGGAGGGGGCAGCAGACTCTCGATGTAGTGTCTCTCCTCCAGCGTCATGTTGCTCCCCAGATTCAACATGGCTCGGTTGCACGCCGCTCGCTGCATACATTTCCAGTAAATTTTGGAACCAATGCTACGCTGCAAACTCGTTTTGCGGTAGTATCCATCGAAGCAATCTTCAATATCCCCCGGCGTTGTCATTTCCTCAATCATCGAATATCCGAAATGAAAGGTTAAAATCCCACACAATGCTACTAAGGAGTACATTTTTGAGATTTTTTTTTAACTTCAGGGAATTTTGCCTTTAATTGCTATTTAAATTTATTCTGGAGTGATGTCACGAAATTTGCTTGCGCTTCATTGTTTCAAATGACCACTAAGCAAAGACAGGCATCGGTTCCCGATCGGCACAGGGGACACAGAATGTATATACTAATGTCAGTGTTCTTCGCAAACACGTTTAAGTAAGTCTTAAGGTCGGCATTCATAAATCAGTCATTGATACAATAGAATATTCCGTCGGTGCGTCTTTCCAGCTTTCCTCGCTGTTGACCCATATCAAAGAGGGCTGACAGGTTTAGGTCAGTTTAATGACCGTATGTCAGTGTGAATCCCGCAATCAATCAGAAAAATATGGAAATTAATTCGATCGATTATTTCCCTGATTGAGTCTCGGATACTTTTTTAAACAAAAATCCCACTAATTAAAACCTATCCTTGCAGTGTCTGGAGCATTCCTTCCACTGCCCCCTGCAATTTAGGCGGGTTCGATTTTAAACGCCTCGAACAATTACAAAAATCCAAACAGTGCAATATAAATTCTAAACAAAGTCGACATGTGTTTTTTGAAATGTAAAAAGGGCTTCGGTTTAATGCAAACCCATGTAAGTTCCTTTGGGGAACAAAAAAAATCAAGGGAGTCAAATAACTGTTCGGCATTCCTATACACGTTTCAATAATCTTTTCAAAGAAATTTATTTACGACATTGTCTTGTAAATTTGCTCGTTTTATGTCGAAAAACTAATCATTACAAGCGGTAATTATTTGCAATTGATGACGCTTTGACAATTTTTTACGATACACGATGTTAGATCTTTTGATGTGACCAGACACCAATGGCCCACGGCAGAGTTTTACGGTCAGTTGTCAATTCAATGCTGTGGATTTCTCGCGACAGTCTTGGAGTTCTCCCTACGTTACAGAAATTCCAAGCCTTCTTAGCAAGCGCACACATACGTACATGTATATAAGTAAAAGAATGGCTTTTTGAGTTAAGAAATATGTTTTTATTTTTTGAGGACATAGCCGTATACTAGTATTATTTAGGTACTGTGTTTAAGCGGCCCAGGATAATTTTTCTCGGATATCGATGTAAGGATAAATAAAAGTAGAATTATGCTTATATAAGAAAGGGAGATGTGCATTTATTTAACAATGTGCATACTTAATGCTTAGATTTGAAACTTTAAAAAATTGATTAATTTTTCTGTTTCTTCTTTCCCCTTCATTTTATTTTTGACCTTCTTAAATAGAAGGAAAGGACGCGGTTTTTGATGGCCTGGACTTTTGCATATTTATTCCCGGAAGAAATCCGCAATCGGAATGTACATAAACAATTGCTTAATTTAGCACAGTTCTTTCGATGCTTTTTCCAAGAAGTAACACACAAAAAAACGAAAGATAGGAGTAAAAAACACGTGAGCACCTTATAATCACTTTCCTCTTTATTTCTGCCCTCTTATCTGACTTTTTTGGGGTGAGTTTAATTAGGGCCTCTCCTTTCTTTCTCGGTCGTAAAGAGAGAATAGAAGAAGGAATGGTTTAGAGTGTAAGGTAGCATGTGTAATGATTGGGAAAGGGTACAATTTTCATTTTTTTTTTATATTAGAAAATGTTTGATATACCTTTGAAAGAATTAGAATACTCGATTCGAGTCCAACATATTTGTTAATCAAAGACGCGTTTGGAGAGAATAATAGTAGGTTTTTGGAATTTTAATTGTAAAAACATTTTCTACTGCAAAACAAAATGCTACGAGTAAAAAATAAGATATTCAAATTCAATAGAATGTTCACGGAGGATGATTTTGGTGCAGGATACTTGGTATTACCTACGTCATGCACTTAGAAACCTCCTCCAATTCATCCATTTAGGCATTCGATGTTTTTGTCAGACATAAATAGTATCTGAAAAAGTGTCTGTATATTATGTAGAAATTACCCCCCCCCCCTTTACACACATATCATACTTTTTGAAGACAATATTATACTGACCCCTCCCCCTTCCACCCCTGTTACACGGAAATGTATGAATTATGGTCATTGGTATTTATTTTTTAATGACATTGTACCGAAAATTGTCTTCAATGTATTGATTGTAAACATTTATATTTTTTTTTCCTAGTACGTACCATTTGTTTCCCACACGTCTTTTCAGAGAGTTGATAGATATAGCTCAAAAAAGATATAATTATATCGCTCATACAATCGGGCCTTTCCGGCAGAGCTCGGATAAACACGAAGCTCTGCCGGAAAGGACCGAGAAGCTGCGCCTGAATGCTCACATTTTATTCACGCAAATGGAGTTACCGCGCTTTGTTAAGGTGACGATATACCATACATATTATGGAAAAGTTGTAAAACTTCAATGTTATCGCATTTCTCAGAACTTTTGGATTTTAAAATATCAATGAGAATGTTATTATAATTCACGGAATTTGGATACCGTCACTCTTTTCATTAAACTTATGAAAATTCTGGTTTTCTTGTGGTTACCATGCATACAATCTTTAGATGTACATGTACATAGGTCAAGATGATTTTCAGGAAAACAATTTGAATTCTGTGTAAGAACTAAGTAAAACATTTTCATCTTATTTTTTATCGTATGTTGTGAATATGGGAATGTTGTCATTTTGCTAATAAATGTCCATTTTTACTTTTACTGTATGTGTTTCCATAGTGAGATTGTTTAAACAGAGCAGATACATTCGCAAGAAAGAGACATAGCAAACATATGTAGCAGTCAGACAATGGACACACTGTCTTTGTCACAGGTGCTTGAGGCGGGATCGACCCCCCCCCCCCCACAGGATATAGACCCCCCCCCCCCCCCACAGGATATAGACCCCCGTGACTTTAATTTTCTTTTTTTATTAAATTATCCTTTTATGACATATTTCTAGTGTAATTTATTCATCAATTTCGCAAAATTACATAAAACATTTTAAAAAATCAGACCCTCTGTACATGTGTTATATATGTAGAGGGTCTGATTTTTTTTTTTAAATGTTTGGTTTAGGTAATTTTGGGCGTTAAATTTGATTAGAAATATGTCATAAAAGGATAATTTAATAAAAAAAAGAAAAATAAAGTCCCGGGGGTCTATATACTGGGGGAGGGGGGTCGATCCTGTCCTCAAGCACCTGTGGTCTTTGTCCTACTGTCATTAAGAGCATTTTAAATTGCAATTTACTTTAGTATTATATTTTACTATGATACACTTTAAAAGATATCTGTTTTAATCTGTAATAGTTATACTTTCAATACTTTCACACAATTCAACATCAAAATAGTTTGAACGCTTCGTCACAACTAATTCATATTTGTCCAATTTTGGCGGAACGGAAATACCGAAGAGCTGTGCTACATGAATATTTGGTTGCTACTGGTGACTGGGATTCAACCAATACATATAAATCAGGTTTCCGAGATCCTTCAATTTTTATCATTAAGGTCCTCAGTAATAAAAACAGAGGAGCATTGGGAACCTGATTTGTTGGACCCGACACAAAGCCTCCGTAAGGCGAAGGCCGGGCAACATTTCTGTCCGAGGGTTCAACTAATTATATGTTGCCCTCATACCTATTCAATAACTGTATAATATTGGATGTGTTGATCTTGAAGTTTAACATGGTGATTAATAATATTTCGAAATTCATAGCAATTAAGTATGAGAGAGAGAGAGAGAGAGAGAGAGAGAGAGAGAGAGAGTGTTATTCAGCGCACTCTGTATATTAGCATGCATCACAGGTAAGGGCGTCACGTCCCAGGTGCTTTATGATTAACACAGGGTCACATTCACCTCATCAGAAATAATAATTGCCTTTAAAAATCTAATTATTGCTGAGTGAATTTTCCTTTAAATTAAAAAGAGGCTAACTAAAGTATAAAGAGATCTGTCAAAACTGTCAAACTTGTCTGTTTTTCCCAAACTGATATTGCATTATCGGTATTTCCTTTAAGAAAATTGTACATCAAGTACATGTATTTTCCACACCTAGAAATTAAATTTGAAAAGAATGTGTAAAAATCCTATTTGTTGAATAGGTTATTGACTTTTTGTGTTTCTGTTTCTTCAAACGATATATATTTATAGCACAAAAACGTTAATTGCATTCATAATAGACTTCAAATTTCTTTATCTAATTATGATGTATAGGTTATGTGTTAAAATAGATCTAAAAGTATATTATCATGTAAGCTTTGAATACAAAGAACTAGTAATCAGTTGTAAATTTATTTAATTATGCACAAACTACAACCTCCACGTTCTTAGAATTGTCCAGCTATCTGCGTTCTGAATTTTGCATCATCTCATTAAATATTTATGGAAAAAACGGGATGTAATTAGAATTATGATAAACTTAAAACTATGGTGAACAAACATGAAGTTGTTCGGTTTTATAAGCTTTTTACAAGGAGGTTAAGATAAATTAAGCTTTAAAGTGAGTGTTAAAAAATATTACCGTTTATTTAAAATTGATTTATCTCTACAGTTTCGCATAGTGTCCAAAATTGCAATTAAAACAAATTAAAGAGCAATACATTTTTCTCATTTTCATTTTTAAACCATTTGTCTAAACTCAAGGTGAATGAAAATACCTAAATTTGATGTTTTCCAAAAGAAGTCGTGGTTCTCTTTTTCTTATCTTTTGCAGATGTTTTTCTTGTAGTGATCAGTCTAATGGGCTTCTTACTTTGACTTAATGAGCACTTGCAAGAGAAATTGTCAATGTTCTCCTCCTGAGAACAAAGATTTGGGAATTTTCAAAGAAGTGTTTCATATAATTTAACTGTGTTTATTAACAAGATAAAAATCATATACAAAGACATGCTAAGATGGACGACAGCTCACCGTCGTGCAATGTTACATGATTAAATAACTTCATGGTAAAAATGGAAAACAACAAAGTCAAGCGAACGAACAATCACCAGTACCTCGAATGCAAAATGCATTTATTGATCGAAACGAGCGCCGTATCAAGCTATACTTATAGTAATATTATTATTATACATCACTGGTAACGATTAATAAATGTACAGATGCAGATTTATTTTTAGTTACAAACAAACTGAAGTTGAATGTTATCAGGTCGGAACTTGGGTATTCCTTCGTTTGTAATGCCCCAAACTAATTGAATGGCTTCGCCATAATCCATCCCGTAAAGTTTGGGAGGCGAGTTATCAAGTTTCAGAGACCCGTCACAGGGCTGAAAGTGCCCGAATCTTTTGCAATATGGCTTACAAACATTTCCACAGGGGTCATAAGCTTGGAATATGGCTTCGGTGTGGTATTTCTCCGGACTCTTTACAGCCATGTAAATTGTAGATGATGTGTATGGTTGTCGAGCGTCTACCACAGCAAACTCCCTGAAAGATCCGTGGTAGTTTAAGCCGTCACTGTGCACCATGATCTTAGTGAAAATTCCATCCATGTCTCGGCATGATCTAGAATAGTTGACGTTAAATATAAAATTATCCTTCAGACTCTGATATCGGGTTGGGTCGTAGATGTCTTTTCCAACATCTAGTTGTCCTTCTTCAATAGGGAAAGATTCGAATACCATTTGTTCTCTTTGTCTTTTGTAGATTACCTGAACAGGTATGTATACCCAGATTCTGCTGTCAGAAATTCCATTCATTTGAAACAAGTTTTGAATAGTATTTGTTGGCACTGTAGGTGGACACATATTGGTCATCGGACTAAGAATGATTTCTTTTTCGTCCTCCGTTGTTATCTTTTGGAAGACATCCATGTTGTTTTCATAATGTGGATTAAAACCCATTCGTACTTCATGTTTCTTCTGTCGCATCTCGCGTGTTTTATTTTGTGCAAATTGCGTAAACCCATTTTGTCCAAACTGAGACAAGACGTTTTGTCCGTGGTTAGACATGAGGCTACCATCGATGACACCATTTCCCCTTCCCCGTCCATTCCCCCTTGATGCCTGTCTCTTCTTCCTTCCAGTAAACCTCCGAGTAGGTGGAAATCCTGGGAACGTGCTTCCGGGGAAATTAGGGAAGCCCGGTGTCCGCTGCCGCTGTGGTTGCTGGGGCTGTCCATTCGTCGCAGACCCGAACGGCGCTGTTGGAGTGGTAGGGGTGATCATTTCCAACGTAACGCATTGAGGCCGTCCAAAACGGAACTCGCATGTCAGATATCGAGATCCACAGCTTGGGCTTCTGTAACTGCAGGTAGGTGAAGGCTCGTATGTGTACATTCTGGTGGTGTACATGTCACTCATTCCATGGAGATTTCTAAGTCTTCCTAGACCCATCAGAGCATTGGGAGCATGAGCGGCAGTACCATAACGGTTGGGATAATCTCTAGTTGGATCAACTCCCTTCTCCTTTTGACTTCTTCTAAATACCTCCCAAAGGTAATCCACAAAGCAATGATGCATGTAAAACACAGGATCGAACCCTGCTGTTTCTGCGGGGGCCATGATACCTCCAATATGTTGATGAACGTCACCGTGTCTGATTTCAAAATCAAACGGTGGCGGGGCGTGTGGTTCACTGATTTCTTCCAGACGAGATCTGGTCATTACAGCCCTGATGTGTCGGTAAGTAAAGTACTCTCCCTCGTGTCCTCCGGCCCTGACTAGGGGTCCAGCAGGTGTCTGCCAGAATCGGAACGGTCCGTCAGTGACGCGACCTTTGACTGTTCCCAAGAACTGTGGTGACCAAATGATGGATCTGGTAGGGTCTCTCAACGGTTGATCCAAACGAGAGTCGAAGTACAAAAGGGCGACACCCGGAACTTTCTGTCTGAGAGCGTTCTCAAATCTATAACATATGAGAAAAAAATGATCTTTTTTTTTCTCTCCATATCATCCTCTTAACATTGATTTTGTAAGATATACTTTAACATTATATAAAATTATATCGTTTATTTTAAATTTTGAAGATTGCAAGTTGTATTTTTGCACAAGTATTATTTAAATTAGAGAATAGCTCACATTAAGAGGAGAACTCTGTGGAAGGAGAGGAAAGCAGCACCGTGATGGACGTCGTCCCCTCTCTGCTGATGGAGCAGACCCAAGGCGTCAAAACGGTTCGGTTTGACATCCTAAAAAATAGATTAATTTTCAATATATGATGTGGTTTGGTTTGAGGATTTTTAGAGTCTTTTGAATGACTTTCGATCAACCTATAAATTGATAGCTGATCCTAAACATATGTCATACATGAAGTAACTCACTGTATCTCTTTTCAGTAAATTGATGGCCCTGAAGAAATCGGTCCTCTCCTTGTCTGTAGCTCTTCTGATTTCCTTTCTCCTTCTTTCTGCCCCTGCCTGTCTCTTCTTTCTTGCCTCTTTGTTGGCCATACGTAACAGCTCATCAATCCAGTGAGTTGTCTCGTGGGTGATGTTTGGGTTGTTGTTTTGGAGATGCCACCTGAACTTTTGGATACAGTACTGATGGATGTTATCAAGACGGGGATCTGTCTCCTTTGTGTTGAAACGAGGCTGGTCAAAACAGGTTTTAAGCTCCTCGGGAGTGTCTATGATGGTCATCTTTGAATACACCACGTAACACAGGGTAGCTGCCAGGGCTAGCCGCAAAAGAGCACCCATAGTACTCATCTGAAAAGGAGAGGTAACGCCAGTGAAGTAAGTTTAAAATCAAGGAATATATTAATAGCCCTATAAAATTGATTGATCGGTAAATGGTGAACCTCAAGTATGAACCTTTTTTTGTCTGCATCGAAATTTCATAAATCAAGCTAGGGGCATTTTGTGATTGCTAATGGCTTAGACATCCGAAGTTTAATTCGTGTGTTTGTAATGCTGTATTAGAAAGGGCGATATTGTGGTCTATGAAATGAAATTAAATATTTATGGCTATTTTAATGAAAAGGTAATTACTGTCTGTAGAACAAAACTTTGATTATTGTGGCGAGAGGTTTTTGTTGTAATAACGTGCGTTTTACGATTGCATATCTAAACACTTTTCCTTCTATGACAAACTGCTCTTGTAGAAAGTTAAAAGGAAGTGGCATGTTCAATTTATCCGAAAGGGCAGTCATTAGGTAACAAGAAATAAATTAGACGGACAAAGATGTTAGGTGTTGAAAGACATAAACTAGACCTAAATGTTATCGTAAGAGCTTACTTTAGAACGTTGTTGTTTATTTGGCGGAGTTAACCTCATTTTTAGAAAATTAAGATAATATTTTAATAAGGACTACGTATGTGATCAGCATGGAATCTGTTTCATTTTGTTGCTATGTTTCGTTTAAAATTTCTTTATGCCATTGATAGCAGGCTTTTAACAATGCTGATGACAGTTGGTCGGTTACCCAAGCATCGCATTTGTTTGCAATGTTTAATTTACATTTTTTTTGATAATGCAACATTAGAACAGGTCATTGTGTCATCGAATTTTTTTTTATTTTACATGTCATATTTTAGTGGATTACTCTCACAAAAGACTTACTTTTTACTATTGCATTACATGTTTAAAACATCTTTTTGTAGTTAAATAAAGTTAAGTGTAACTTATTATTTATTTTTTGTTTTGTTTTGAGGGGGGTATGTGTGTGTGTAATGAAATGTATATAGTAAAAGAGGATTATTTCATTAACTGTCTTGCTGTGACTTACATCATTGCTTGGATCTCTATGTCACTCACCCAAGCCCTTTCTATATATAAGTAACACTTGTGCTATTTGTTATTCGGTGTACGTCACTGTGCACAGGTTTCTAAAGGGAAATACCAGGTGAACACCAAAAAGAGTTATACTAATTATAACCGAGAATTAATGTCACTTTC